>NC_084559.2:24388145-24478145 GCF_033978685.3 Nerophis lumbriciformis
ATGTGCAGAAACTCCCGAACATTCAAAAATAATTTACAGTAATGACGATAGCGATAGCAATTACCGATTTTATCGACAACCCCTGATGTCAACCAGGGATCTTAAACAGGTTTCACTGAATAGGTTTGTGCGGTTTAGAGCCATTGATGGTTGTGGTCTTTAGAGGTTTGGCTATATACATATTCTGAGTTCATGTTTGCTAATGGCTCTCTGTTCCCCCTCTAGCCATGAACACTGTGCTGCTGTGCAATCTCTTCTCCCTGCCTCGGATTGTGTACGCAATGGCAGAAGATGGATTGTTTTTCAAAATCTTTGCACAGGTCAATCCCACCACCAAAGTCCCCGTCAATGCTATTCTAGTTTTTGGAGTCCTCATGGCCACAATGGCTCTCATTTTCGATCTGGAGGCGTTGGTTCAGTTCTTGTCCATTGGGACCCTGCTGGCCTACACCTTTGTGGCAGCGAGCGTCATAGTTCTTCGCTTCCAACCAGAGAAAAGCAGCTCCAAAGGGACTTCATCCACGTCTCCAATCACTAATGCTGAACCTTCTCCCGCCCCCTCGGAATGTCAGAACATATCAGAGGACAGTGGTGAACTGAAACAGTACGAGTCCTTCTCAGACAAGCTCCAGTTGGTGGAGAGGCAGAAGACAAGGGAGCGCAGAGGGGCGGGCCAGCTGAGGGCCTACTGGGAACCTTACCTCGGCCGGCTGCTTGGTAACTGCGAGCCCGGTGAGGTGGTGGCCCTGTGTGTGCTTGGTCTGATCGTGAGCTCGGTGTCGCTATGTGTTGTGGTGGTATTCGGACTCACGCAGATGCAGCTGCCACTATGGAGCTTTGCCACATTGGTGGTGATTTTCAGCCTGGCCTATGTTACTTGCATGGCACTCATATGGGTTCATGAGCCTCAGACTAACACCAAAACATTCCAGGTAAGATCCAATTATAATGTAGTTTGAAAAATAATAGTAGTAGTGCATACAAAATAACAGGGTATTAGTCCCTCTTTGTAGCTATGACAGCATCACCATTTCAGAAGACTTCTTAGAAAAGTTTCTATTGTCTATTGGATTTTGTGTCTATCCAGCTATAAAAATATTTAGGCATAATTAATCAGATAAAATGTCCGAAGTCATCTTATAAAGCTTTGTTGTATGTTGCTGTTTTATGGTCCATTCCAAAGGTATTTGATGATGTTCAAGAAGAACTTTACTTTTTTTTTTAATTTTCCCTATCAATCACGATCCCTATGTGAGACAAGAACTCATATTTTGCTCTTTTTTGTGCATCTATTTCGCCTTTAAAGTGCTCTAAAAAATATCCATCAACATTTTATATACTGTATTTGCTGTAATTTAATGGAATGTAACAGGCACATTCATAAAAACATGTAATATTAATGTATTTTGGTCATTTTAAAGGGGAACATTATCACAATTTCAGAAGGGTTAAAACCATTAAAAATCAGTTCCCAGTGGCTTATTTTATTTTTCGAAATTTTTTTCAAAATTTTACCCATCACGCAATATCCCTAAAAAAAGCTTCAAAGTGCCTGATTTTAACCATCGTTATATACACCCGTCCATTTTCCTGTGACGTCACATAGTGATGCCAACTCAAACAAACATGGCGCATAGAACAGCAAGCTATAGCGACATTAGCTCGGATTCAGACTCGGATTTCAGCGGCTTAAGCGATTCAACAGATTACGCATGTATTGAAAGGGATGGTTGTAGTGTGGAGGCAGGTAGCGAAAACGAAATTGAAGAAGAAACTGAAGCTATTGAGCCATATCGGTTTGAACCGTATGCAAGCGAAACCGACGAAAACGACACGACAGCCAGCGACACGGGAGAAAGCGAGGACGAATTCGGCGATCGCCTTCTAACCAACGATTGGTATGTGTTTGTTTGGCATTAAAGGAAACTAACAACTATGAACTAGGTTTACAGCATATGAAATATATTTGGCAACAACATGCACTTTGAGAGTGCAGACAGCCCAATTTTCATCAATTAATATATTCTGTAGACATACCCTCATCCGCGCTCTTTTCCTGAAAGCTGATCTGTCCAGTTTTGGAGTTGATGTCAGCAGGCCAGGGAAGCTAAGGTCGATATTCTTCTCTTGATCATCTTCGGTGGCATAAGGGACGGTGTGAGCCAAGACATCCAGGGGGTTTAGCTCGCTCGTCTGCGGGAACAAACTGCCGCCATTGCTTGCCGTGCTACCGAGGTCCTTTGTCCCTGAATTGCTCACACACTCCGGCAGATTCAATGGGGGTCTGGCGGAAGATTTCTTTGACTTTATCGTTGGAAATGCATCTGCTTTGAGTGTCGCAGGATATCCACACATTCTTGCCATCTCTGTCGTAGCATAGCTTTCGTCGGTAAAGTGTGCGGAACAAACGTCCAATTTCTTGCCACTTTCGCATCTTTGGGCCACTGGTGCAACTTGAATCCGTCCCTGTTCGTGTTGTTACACCCTCCGACAACACACCGACAAGTCATGATGTCTCCAAGGTACGGAAAACAGTCGAAAAAATGGAAAATAACAGAGCTGATTTGACTCGGTGTTTGAGAAAATGGCGGATTGCTTCCCGATGTGACGTCACGTTGTGACGTCATTTCTCCGAGAGCGAATATAAGAAAGGCGTTTAATTCTCCAAAATGCACCCATTTAGAGTTCGGAAATCGGTTAAAAAAATATATGGTCTTTTTTCTGCAACATCAAGGTATATATTGACGCTTACATAGGTCTGGTGATAATGTTCCTCTTTAAGCATTATGGTGGCGAATTGATTTCACAGGGTATCACAACGTTTGCTATTTCCTTCAACAACAGCTACTAATCATGGCAGAGTTTATGAGAGCCAATGGCGACTATGTTGTGATAAAATGATGATCCAGAACCGTATCTTTTTTAGCATTGATATAAGGAGGATACATTACAAGTTGTAGACCCTGAGTGATAAGCAGATCCAACTAGTCTACACTAAAACACTAAGCATCACATAGCAGCACTGCTAAATGCTAAACAAAGAATTACAAACTACCAAAAAAATGTTAAAAAAATTACTGTACAATGTCTGCTCTCACTGGGATGTTTACATCTTTCAGCACTAGTCTTGCTTACCCATTTAGATGATGAATTAATCATAATTTTTACTCCTCAGGCACAAAAAAAGGTGGGACAAAACAAGCAAATTGTCTCGTTTTTCTCGCAATGTCTTCAGGTCTGAATTCAATTTTAAAGCTAACCAACTCCTCGGCTTATGGCCACAAACTTCTACTCTACAAGTGACAGGTATGATTCATAAACTAGAATGAACTTTTACCAACTCAGAGATGATGCAGAAGCTCACCAGCACAGTATGTCAAAAGATGCATAAACTATAGTTACCTCTCTGTGATGAAGGTTCCGCCAAAAGTACTTCCTTGGCGTTAGCTCTTACAATAACAAAGTTGCTAATATTATGTCAATACACAGGTCACGGCATGTAAGTGGAGTATTGTTGGTGGTTTCAAGAGCGTTTCATGGTAGGAATAGATGACTCCCATTTGCTACATTGTTAGCTGTCTAGTATGAGCTGTATGTTACAATTTAGAATGCATAAAAAAGAAGAAAACATGTGTTCTTGTCTTACATAGGGACTGTGAATAATAGGTAACATTTTAAAAAAGAGCAGTTCTCTTCTGATTTTATCATCATTAGTTGGATAGAAGCTATAGATAATTAAATTGTATTGTTTTTGCAGGTACCAGTGGTTCCATTGACACCAGGGGCCAGTATCCTCATTAATGTATTCCTTATGATGAAGCTCAGCCCTCTAACCTGGATTAGGTTCACTATCTGGATTGTCGTAGGTAAGCTGGTCCCCTTTGTTTTTATTTGACTTCTGAAGTTCTGTTCAACACTAAAACACTGAATATTTAGTGTCTTGCTCTAAAGAAGCGCTTCTCTAGTTGTGGTGTGCTGAAAAAGGACACAAATAATTGTCATAATTGAGGAATGACCAAATACAGTACAACCCAGGTACTTTTGTATTTTTAATGCATTCCAAAAAGTCAGACGAGAACCGAATCGTACGAAAACTGAAGCTATTTTTCCATTGAGAAATAATCAATATCTGCTCATTCCATTACAGACACACAGTTATATTTTCAAAAAACACAGTTAACCCTCTGGGGAAATTTTATTTGAATATTCTTGAAAGCAAACAGGATTGAAAAGTCTTTGAAGGGGGTAATAACATTTGGGACTATTTGTTTTTATTAATATTTGTTCAACGTACTCAAACATCAGTCGCCAACAAGATTATCAAACATATAATGTTGTTTTTATTTATTAGTTGGACACTTTTGAAGGCCTTTTGATCAGATAAATTTAAATGAGTAAAATAACTATCCATCCATCCATCCATTTTCTACCGCTTATTCCCTTTGGGGTCGCGGGGGGCGCTGGAGCCTATCTCAGCTACAATCGGGCGGAAGGCGGGGTACACCCTGGACAAGTTGCCACCTCATCGCAGGGCCAACACAGATAGACAGACAACATTCACACTCACATCCACACACTAGGGCCAATTTAGTGTTGCCAATCAACTTATCCCCAGGTGCATGTCTTTGGAGGTGGGAGGAAGCCGGAGTACCCGGAGGGAACCCACGCAGTCACGGGGAGGACATGCAAACTCCACACAGAAAGATCCCGAGCCCTAATTTTGTGCAAATTTAGATTTATTGAAAACTGATCATTTGATCAAAAGGCCTTCAAAAGACGAGAATTGTGACTAAAATAAATAAAAACATGACATATTTGGTATTTTTGTGTAGGACTGAAGTTTATTGAAATATTTCTGCAAATAAGTTAAAAAACATTAATCCTAACTGTGTTTATGGCCTTTTAAAAATGAAAGACTCTTATGTCATGTTTGGCTTTGGTGTTTTATGAAGTAACTGACAGTATATCGTAGACATATTTGCCAACCTTGAGATCTCCGAATTCGGGAGATGGGGGGGAGGGTTTGGTGGTAGCGGGGGTGTACATTGTAGCGTCCCAAAAGAGTTAGTGCTGCAAGGGGTTCTGGGCATTTGTTATGTTGTGTTACGGTGCGGATGTTCTCCCGAAATGTGTTTGTCATTCTTGTTTGGTGTGGGTTCACAGTGTGGCGCATATTTGTAACAGTGTTAAAGTTGTTTATACGGCCAGCCTCAGTGTAACCTGTATGGCTGTTGACCATGTATGCCTTGCATTCACTTATATGTGTGAAAAAGCCGCCTATATCATGTGACTGGGCCGGCACGCTGTTTGTATGGAGGAAAAGTGGACGTGACGACAGGTTGTAGAGGGCGCTTAAAGGCAGTGCCTTTAAGGCACGCCCCCAATATTGTTGTCCGGGTGGAAATCGGGAGAAATTCGGGAGAATGGTTGCCCCGGGAGATTTTTGGGAGGGGCACTGAAATTCAGGACTCTCTCGAGAAAATCGGGAGGGTTGGCAAGTATGACCATTTACATAAAAAAACAATCTTGGGAAAATTACCCATAGTGAAGCAACACGACAAAATTAGGGCCAAAATACAACACAAATTTACATGATTGACAAATAAGTCAGCCTTTGTCCCTGAGGATTAAAGGGGCTGTTTGCAACCTTTACGCAAGCGCTAACCTTCCAGAGTGTTGTCAGCATTATATCCCGCCCTCTTCCTGTCATGACTTGGACTATGGCGACGCAAATTACTGAGTGGAATGTTTTCCCGAGATGCAAATGAACTGGACCGGACATGGCGTGAAGGTAAAGACATGATTTTATTTTTACTATAAAAAGTGTACAAACAAAAGGCGCTTGCAGCGGAGGCACAAAACTTAACGCTGGAAACAAAACTAGGACTAAGACGTAAACTATGGACATGAAACAAAAGACACTAACTGTGGCATTAATAAACAAAAACTTACTTGCGGTGACGTGAGCAGGGCAGCATGGACTATGAAACAAGCAGCGTGAACTAAGCCTGAAACAGTAAACATGGCATGAAGCAGAGTGATGTCGCCAGGCCGATTCCCTGGCAACTGTCGGCTTAAATAGTCGTGACATCATTAACACAGGTGCGTGAGTCCAAACAAATGACAGGTGAAACTAATAAGTAACCATGGTGACCAAACAAGGGAGCGTAAACAGGAACTAAAAGAGTCTTAAACAACCAGAAATAACAAAACAAAACATGACCACAGAAACATGACACTTCCGGCTTTTAGGACTTTTTGTGTGTGTTTAGCCAATGATAGCAATTTAGCTACTAATTTTAGTTATCATTAAATGTATATTCTATAATAACAATGTGACCGTAAATTGTTATTTGCTTCTCATGGACGGCTTATGTGTGTGTGAACTGTGTGTACGTGTTGTCAAGACAGCGGTGAGTGACAAGCCTGAGTGCCACACTAATTCCTTTGGCTGATGAGCAAATTTTATTATACATACAATTAGTACTAGTGAAAAATATGACATTTAAAAAAATATTTATGTTCTGTTAAAGCACTTTCTGGGATGGGCAAACTACTGCCCGGGAGCAACATCCATCTGGCCCGCCAAATATTACAAGAAAATTTAAGCAAAGATCTGTTTTGAAAACTGCCACAACAAAACTGATACTAGACTTTGGCGCACTGGCAAAAAAGGGTGATCAACAACACTGCTCCCACTGAAAGAGAATGTAAGTGTTAACCCTGTAATACCATTTTTGTGTTTCTTTGAGCTGCTGATATGATATTGTTGAAAATAGATGTAAAGCCCATGTTTGGGAAGTCTACTCTCAACAGATATGATATGCTTTGAAATGCAGCATGTGCTCGCCCGGCCCGTCTGTCAAATTTCAGAAGCCAGCGTGGCCTCTGAGACAAAAACTTTTGCCCACCCCTGCACTAAACTGAAAGATGTTACTTTAAGCAAGTTGCAAACAGCCTCTTTAATAGAAAATAATTACCGTATTTTTCGGAGTATAAGTCGCACCAGCCGAAAATGCATGATAAAGAAGGGGAAAAAACATATATAAGTCGCACTGGAGTATAAGTCGCATTTTTGGGGGGAAATTTATTTGATAAAACCCAACACCAAGAATAGACATTTGAAAGGCAATTTAAAATAAATAAAGAATAGTGAACAACAGGCTGAATAAGTGTACGTTATATGAGGCATAAATAACCAACTGAGAACGTGCCTGGTATGTTAACGTAACATATTATGGTAAGAGTCTATAACATATAGAACATGCTATACGTTTACCAAACAATCTGTCACTCCTAATCGCTAAATCCCATGAAATCTTATACGTCTAGTCTCTTACGTGAATGAGCTAAATAATATTATTTGATATTTTACGGTAATGTGTTAATAATTTCACACATAAGTCGCTCCCGAGTATAAGTCGCACCCCCGGCCAAACTATGAAAAAAACTGCGACTTATAGTCCGAAAAATACGGTACAGTTTTATAAGCAGAAACTATGGAAAATTCGTATAAATGATTAATAAAATTGATAAACAAACATTTAACATAATTTAGGGCGATAATCGGAAAGGGAGGATAGGAGTAGAGAGCCATGCGGACACCACCTTTGTACTTTGCAACAAGTTATTTCTTGAATTTAACTGTTTCGAACCTTCTTTATCAAAGTGCTGCGATTCGCAACTTTCTTTGGCCCAATTGTGGCTTTTTTGCAGTGGTACTCAATAAAAAAAGCACACAGACTAAGTTACCAACTTGTGGGATTCTTTGTTTGGACACTCGATTCCGCAGAATTATATTTGGGCAAACGAACTACAGTGGAACTTCAACTTACGAGTGCCCCACCTTACAAAAATGTTTTCAGATCCAAGCTGTTTCTAGGACAATATACTATACAGTATACGACAAAACTATATTTGCATATTTAATAGGGCTGCGAATCTTTGGGTGTCCCATGATTCGATTCAATATCGATTCTTGGGGTCACAATTCAATTCAAAATCGATTTTTTTTTTCGATTCAACGCGATTCTCTATTCATTCAATACATAGGATTTCAGCAGGATCTACCCCAGTCTGCTGACATGCAAGCAGAGTAGTAGATTTTTGTAAAAAGCTTTTATAATTGTAAAGGACAATGTTTTATCAACTGATTGCAATAATGTACATTTGTTTTAACTATTAAATGAACCAAAAATATGACTTATTTTATCTTTGTGAAAATATTGGACACAGTGTGTTGTCAAGCTTATGAGATACGATGCAAGTGTAAGCCACTGTGACACTATTGTTCTTTTTTTTTATAAATGTCTAATGATAATGTCAAAGAGGGATTTGTAATCACTGCTATGTTGAAATTGTAACTAATATTGATACTGTTGTAGATAATATTCATTTTTGTTTCACTACTTTTGGTTTGTTCTGTGTCGTGTTTGTGTCTCCTCTCAATTGCTCTGTTTATTGCAGTTCTTAGTGTTGCTGGGTCGGGTTTGGTTTTGGAATTGGATTGCATTGTTTTGGTATTGCTGTGTATTGTCTTGTTGGATTGATTAATTTAAAAAAATAAATTAATACAAAAAAAATAAATCGATTTTTTAAAAAATGAGAATCGATTCTGAATCGCACAACGTGAGAAACGCGATTCGAATTCGAATCGATTTTTTCCCACACCCCTAATATTTAATGTTCTGGGCACTCCACACAGTCCAGATTTGTATTAGTTACACTCATTAAACGATAAATTGAAGCAACGCAAAATAAATCTAAGTTTTTTTCTAATTGAATAATCGATTTAATCGATGACTCGTTACATTCTGATTATTGACAGCTTTGCAGGAACTCCACTCTATTTTTTGCAACGGTTAACTTAAACCTACACACGTGACATGTAACGTTCTTTGACTTCAATCCAAATGTTCATGTTTTCACGCCTGGGCAGGTCTCTTTGTGTATTTCAGCTATGGGATTTGGCACAGCAAAGAGGGCATGAGAGAGCTGCAGCCCAAAGACATGGCTGCCCGCTATGTCGTGCTCCCCAGCGGCAGCCTCGTAGAAACCGTGGAGTCCGTCCAGCCCGATGGACAAGTGGACACCTCAGCGCCTCACATGAACCCTTCAGCCGCCACCACGACTGAGGAGTATCCCATAAGAAGATGATGTGTGAGCAAACATGACGGTTCTGACTGCCTGCTGTGTACTGTACTACCCTTCTCGCTTGTTTATACACACTGTAAGTCACACCTGCTGCTTTCTGTACACATCGCTCTGCAAGTTTAAGCACACCCTTCGAATGAGACGTGCATCCTCTGTCTTGTTGTGAAGCTTATTTGTATATCTTGTAATACTCAAAGCAGAGTGCTTTCTCACAAATCTCCTAGCGTCAGATATACTTAAAGGCCTACTGAAACCCACTACTACCGACCACGCAGTCTGATAGTTTATATATCAATGATGAAATCTTAACATTGCAACACATGCCAATACGGCCGGGTTAGCTTACTAAAGTGCAATTTTAAATTTTGCGCGGAATATCCTGCTGAAAACGTGTCGGTATGATGACACCTGCGCGTGACGTCACGGACTGTAGAGGACATTTTGGGACAGCATTGTGGCCAGCTATTAAGTCGTCTGTTTTCATCGCAAAATTCCACAGTATTCTGGACATCTGTGTTGGTGAATCTTTTGCAATGTGTTCAATGAACAATGGAGACAGCAAAGAAGAAAGCTGTAGGTGGGAAGCGGTGTATTGCGGCAGGTGTTGTGCCGGATAACGCACCCCCGCCGTAGAATGCATCCCCTGACTGTTGTGCCGGATAACACAGCCGGTGTTTCATTGTTTACATTCCCGAAAGATGACAGTCAAGCTTTACCATCGGCCTGTGGAGAACTGGGACAACAGAGACTCTTACCAGGAGGACTTTGAGTTGGATACGCAGACACGGTACCGTGAGTACGCATGCAGCTGCGGCTTCCAAACAGTTGATCGCTTCCCTGTACGTGCATGCCGCGATGTGCATGTCACATACGTAACTTTGGGGACTTTGGGGAAATATATGTGCTGTATGAACTTTGGGGAGGTGAACGGTACTTTGGGCTGTGGGATTGAGTGTGTTGTGCAGGTGTTTAAGTTGTATTGGCGGGTTATATGGACGGGAGGGGGGAGGTGTTTGTTATGCGGGATTAATTTGTGGCATATTAAATATAAGCCTGGTTGTGTTGTGGCTAATAGAGTATATATATGTCTTGTGTTTATTTACTGTTTTAGTCATTCCCAGCTGAATATCAGGTCCCACCCGCCTCTCACAGCATCTTCCCTATCTGAATGCTCCCACTGCCCTCTAGTCCTTCACTCTCACTTTCCTCATCCACGAATCTTTCATCCTCGCTCAAATTAATGGGGAAATCGTCGCTTTCTCGGTCCGAATCGCTCTCGCTGCTGGTGGCCATGATTGTAAACAATGTGCAGATGTGAGGAGCTCCACAACCTGTGACGTCACGCGCATATCGTCTGCTACTTCCGGTACAGGCAAGGCTTTTTTATCAGCGACCAAAAGTTGCGAACTTTATCGTCGATGTTCTCTACTAAATCCTTTCAGCAAAAATATGGCAATATCGCGAAATGATCAAGTATGACACATAGAATGGACCTGCTATCCCCGTTTAAATAAGAAAATCGCATTTCAGTAGGCCTTTCAAATCAAGGTTGTAGGTTAAATGCTCTATGGTGCTTTTTCTGTGACAACCTCTTCTGAAAGCTCTGCTGGGTTTTGACACAATTTTATATAAAGTTGGGAAATTTGACATCAAGCCAAAAATCCTGAGTGTAATCAGCAATTATGTGATTAATTTGTCTCATTTTATTTCATTAAGCCTCAGGAGGAATTCAAATAATGTGCATCACTTAGCACAATTATCTTAGTGGTACATTCCAACTGTGCTGGACTGAGTGGGTTCTCACCAATTATTTAATTTCATATGCTAAGCTGTGTGTTTATACAGTATTTATCTTATTATAATTGATTATTTTTTTTATTCCTACTATTAACTTGTTTTTCCAGTTGTGTGTTCTTGCCACAGTTGATTTTTGTGTGTGTTCACTGTTCACCCATGAGTGACGTTTCCCACCGACTATCCCCTAAAAAAGAGCAACACGTCAGTGCTTAATCTCCCAAATCTCATCCCATGACCCTGAGCTCCTTTGTGTCACAATTAATTGTTTTTCTTCATGCACTGTTAAACCGCACACATTTCTCTTGTCACTAACATCATCATAGATATAAAAGCACAGCAGTTCATCTATGGAGGCCATAAAAGTATTACAAACTGTAAAACACTTTTATGCATTGCATCAAACAAATTGATTCTCAGAAAACAAAATAACATACATTGCTTATCACAGTCTTCTCACACCACATTTGAACTTCAAATATTGCAGTTTTACCAGATTGCAGATTTTTTCTTTTTCTTTGAGAAAACTTATTTAGGGTAAAATGTTGTAGAATATTCTTAATCACTTAATATAATGCCTCCCCACCCCCAGAAGAAAACATTGCACACCCCCTCACTCCCCACAATTATAAATAGAATAATTTATCTACAAAATTGTTATAAGTACACCTCTACATAACATTGTATCTTTACGAACATTATAGAAAAATAAATAGATGTACCGTATTTTTCGGAGTATAAGTCGCTCCGGAGTATAAGTCGCACCTGCCGAAAATGCATAATAAAGAAGGAAAAAAACATATATAAGTCGCACTGGAGTACAAGTCGCATTTTTTGGGGAAATTTATTTGATAAAACCCAACACCAAGAATAGACATTTGAAATGCAATTTAAAATAAATAAACAATAGTGAACAACAGGCTGAATAAGTGTACGTTATATGAGGCATAAATAACCAACTGAGAACGTGCCTGGTATGTTAACGTAACATATTATGGTAAGAGTCATTCAAATAACTATAACATATAGAACATGCTATACGTTTACCAAACAATCTGTCACTCCTAATCGCTAAATCCCATGAAATCTTATACGTCTAGTCTCTTATGTGAATGAGCCAAATAATATCATTTGATATTTTAGGGTAATGTGTTAATAATTTCACACATAAGTCGCTCCTGAGTATAAGTCGCACCCGCGGCCAAACTATGAAAAAAACTGCGACTTATAGTCCGAAAAATACGGTACTTATTAATGCCTTATTATAACCCTAACCCTAACCCTCTAACCCTGGCCCTAACCCTAACCAAATAACTCTATATTAAGTCTTTGTTACTTAGAATATGTTCCCCATACTAAAGTGTTACCAAAAACAGATAACTTTGTCTTGAATTTGAATTATTTTTCACCAAAGAAGGGTTACACACATATATACATAAGTAGACATAAGTCGCTCCTGAGTATAAGTCGCACCCCCGGCCAAACTATGAAAAAAACTGCGACTTATAGTCCGAAAAATACAATAGATCAATTTACAAAAAAGTGTGTCAATTTGCCCGAAGTTAAAAACAAATATATATAAAAAATGTTGGAACGGATTGAACCATTTGATACTGAAAAAAACATTTCATAAACTCAATAAATTATATTAAATTCAAATTCATCAGCAGCATTACCTCAAGAGCACACCTTAACTTACAAATCAAAAAAGAATAAAACAATTTGTGCTAACTTTTCTCATCAAAATGATGAAGTCAGGATTAATGGTTACAATGAGCACGTTTTTAGTTGTTTGAAGCATGATACTGATAAAGCCTGTGGTCACTCACTCCCTACCTCACTATTTCAGAAGAAATGCCCTAAGTTAAGCATTTCAAGCATACAATGGCTAAATTAACTATACATATCAATACTACAGTGATATAGGCCACTAATCCGTTCTCGTAATGTTGAAAAATGTCTTAGGAACGTGCTAAGCTACGAAAATATTTGATTTATGAATATTTTTATTTTTATTTTTATTAAGGATCCCCATTAGCTGGTTGCCTCAACAACCCACTAGTCTTCCTGGTGTCCACAATTCAATACAATTACAAGTAAAAGCATATAATTATAACTACACAATACAGAAAAAATAAAATAAAATAAAAGCATCTATAAGAAAACAAGCAAACAATTTCCAGTCACAGAATAATAATTACCATATAAATATAACTACACAATATAAAACCAAATAAATAATCTACGAGCAAACTCATTTAAAGACTCAAATAAAATATTACTTTCTTTTTAAAAACCTGTTTACTTTCAATGCCGTTGAGAATTTGAGCCAGGTTATTCCAGAGCGATAAAGATCTATAAATAAAAGATTTCCGCAAAGCATTCTTCCTGGGACGGGGAGTACAAAATGCCCCTCACTGGACGCCCTGGTATTATGATTATGTATAGTGCTACTGTGAACTATATTGATTCCCACTTCGCGGAAAGGACTTTATCGCTGTCATGTCCAGAACCAATCGGCATCGATAAACAAGGGATTACTGTCTATACATAAAAAGTGTTTTGCAATTCCCAGCCACCATATTAATTAGCGTTGTATTGTCACTCATCAGAATGGATTTAGCACAAATGAACTGACATTACATGTTGGCAGGGGGATGCATACATTGTGACCTCTGCTACAGATGGTAAACATTCCCACACTTGTGCATATTAAACAAGTAGCTGATGTTCAAACATATTTTCATTTCTTGTCTGCTTATAAAACCAATGGCCTTAAACATGCCAATCAAGGAATAGTTTTACTCCACAATAGATTGCACTCTGCAGCGAGCATGTTGCATTTCATTATCACAATGTGTAAACCAAATACAAACTGAATGTAAAAGGTTTAGTTTTGGAGGGAGGCCCCAAATAATTTGCACACTATTTTAAAATGTGTTTTTCATGCTTTCACCAAAAAGCACAGACATTATTATTATTATTATTATTATCATCATGACAGTCCTTCTTTCGAGTGGTGTTGCTCCTGCACATTACAGTCTCCATCTTTCAATTGTGTCTGTATGAAAGTGCTGTGTCCTAAATGTAAAATAAATGTTTTGAAGCAGTGTTCGTAAAAATCTTCTTGAATAATATCCATGCGGTACAGTACACCCTAATATAACGCCAGGTACTTCAATGTCTTGTCAGATTTTTTATTTTTTATTTCAAGACATGAATAATAACTGACTCCTTTTAATATGCAGTATTACCTGTCGGCAGTGTGGATTAAGCGGTAATCAACATATTAATCGCAGACACGTGGTGACAGAATAATTACCTTAACTTTATTTTCATGCTTGAGTTGTGTTAATGTCAGGGATTTAACTCTCAGCTGGTTTTTTAAACAACAAAAAACAAAACATTACCGACAATGATATGTACATTTAATCTATATGAAGGAGTGTCTGTTATCACTCAGTGGAGTATAAATCCCAGGGGTTGCCATGGAAACTTAAAAATGGTAAATGGGTTATGCTTGTATAGCGCTTTTCTACCTTCAAGGTACTCATATCGCTTTGACATTATTTCCACATTCACACATTCACACACTGATGGCGGGAGCTGCCATGCAAGGCCCTAACCACGACCCATCAGGAGCAAGGGTGAAGGGTCTTGCTCAAGGATACAACGGACGTGACAAGGATGGCGAAAGCCGGGGATCAAACCAGGAACCCTCAAGTTGCTGGCACGGCCTCTCTACCAACTGAATACAAAATACTGAACAGATGTTTATTGGGATGGTAAACATCTGTTCAGTATTTTAACATAAAAGTGTTTGATTGTGAGGCATTAAAAGCCACAAAATGCAACGGGTCCATCAGACCCACAAACGCTGGCTGAGTTACAACAATATGAACGTTGCACAGAAAATTTCTCTGCCACTTTCTGCATCCCACAGGGATTCTTCTTTTGCGTTTCTGCACATCTTCTTATGAGGAAGCAGTGCCTGGGGAATCTGTGATGGGCTCTCCTATTTCTGGGGCTGAGGTTACCGAGGTAGTTAAAAAGCTCCTCGGTGGCAAGGCCCTGGGGGTGGATGAGATCCGCCCGGAGTTCCTTAAGGCTCTGGATGCTGTGGGGCTGTCTTGGTTGACAAGACTCTGCAGCATCGCTTGGACATCGGGGGCGGTACCTCTGGATTGGCAGACCGGGGTGGTGGTTCCTCTCTTTAAGAAGGGGAACCGGAGGGTATGTTCTAACTGTCGTGGGATCACACTCCTCAGCCTTCCCGGTAAGGTTTATTTAAGTGTGCTGGAGAGGAGGCTACGTCGGATAGTTGAACCTCGGATTCAGGAGGAACTGTGGTTTTTGTCTTGGTCGTGGAACTGTGGACCAGCTCTATACTCTCGGCAGGGTCCTTGAGGGTGCATGGGAGTTTGCCGAACTAGTCTACATGTGTTTTGTGGACTTGGAGAAGGTATTCGACAGTGTCCCTCGGGAAGTCCTGTGGGGAGTGCTCAGAGAGTATGGGGTATCAGACTGTCTGATTGTGGCGGTCCGCTCCCTGTACGATCAGTGTCAGAGCTTGGGCCGCATTGCCGGCAGTAAATCGGACACGTTTCCAGTGAGGGTTGGACTCCGCCAAGGCTGCCCTTTGTCACCGATTCTGTTCATAACTTTTATGGACAGAATTTCTAGGCGCAGTCAAGGCGTTGAGGGGATCTGGTTTGGTGGCTGCAGGATTAGGTCTCTGCTTTTTGCAGATAATGTGGTCCTGATGGCTTCATCTGGCCAGGATCTTCAGCTCTCACTGGATCGGTTCGCAGCTGAGTGTGAAGCGACTTGGGTGAGAATCAGCACCTCCAAATCCGAGTCCATGGTTCTCGCCCGGAAAAGGATGGAGTGCCATGCGGAGGAGACCCTGCCCCAAGTGGAGGAGTTCAAGTACCTCGGAGTCTTGTTCATGAGTGAGGGAAGAGTGGATCGTAAGATCGACAGGCGGATCGGTGCGGCGTCTTCAGTAATACGGACGCTGTATCGATCCGTTGTGGTGAAGAAGGAGCTGAGCCGGAAGGCAAAGCTCTCAATTTACCGGTCGATCTACGTTCCCATCCTCACCTATGGTCATGAGCTTTGGGTTATGACCGAAAGGACAAGATCACGGGTACAAGCGGCTGAAATGAGTTTCCTCCGCCGGGTGGCAGGGCTCTCCCTTAGAGATAGGGTGAGAAGCTCTGTCATCCGGGGGGAGCTCAAAGTAAAGCCGCTGCTCCTCCACATCGAGAGGAGCCAGATGAGGTGGTTCGGGCATCTGGTCAGGATGCCACCCGAACGCCTCCCTCGGGAGGTGTTTAGGGCACGTCCGACCGGTAGGAGGCCACGGGGAAGACCCAGGACACGTTGGGAAGACTATGTCTCCCGGCTGGCCTGGGAACGCCTCGGGATCCCTTGGGAAGAGCTGGACGAAGTGGCTGGGGAGAGGGAAGTCTGGGCTTCCCTGCTTAAACTGCTGCCCCCGCGACCCGACCTCGGATAAGCGGACGAAGATGGATGGATGTTTCTGCACCTGCGGTTCCCACACAAGGTTGCAACATTGTTTGTCAACACTGTCTGCTCTCATTTTCTCGCACATTTGACCCTCTGATGTTCTGTGTACCTACACTCTGTCCTCCTTCTGTCTAGGCCTGCTGTGTGTGTCCGTGTGTGTGTGTGTGTGTGTGGTACATTGAACATCAATTTCCACACTTCTATTAGCCCCGGGTCCAGTGGACCCGGACATCTTATATGTAATAGAAATGTGTATGGTGTGTGGTCATTAAATATGTATTCTGATGTATGTTCTTCCCAGAAAATGAGCCAAAGTCAGAGTCTCAGTTTGAAAAATTTATTAATTGTATCATTTTTCTTTTAATAAAAAATGAAAAGGGTCCCACAGACCCGAACACCACGCAAGGGTTAAATGCCATGATTCAAACAACAGCGCTCATACAGTATGTGCCCAAGCCTGCCTGTCATGGACGTGGACCCCGACTTAAACAAGTTGAAAAACTTATTGGGGTGTTACCATTTAGTGGTCAATTGTACGGAATATGTACTGTACTGTGCAATCTACTTATAAAAGTTTCAATCAATCAATCAATCAATCAGTCATTCAGTGTCATACAAACCACCAGTTTAACCAACATGTGATGTGGGAAAAAGGGGTACTAATAGCAAATATAATAAATTCTAAACATTTTAAGGAGCAGTAAAATAGAATCTTAATAACAAGAGCAACAATTATCGCTAGGTAGTTTACATATTACATTTTATATTTACAGATGATGTAATAAAAACACACAATTTGAGAGGCTTCACATATACAGTAGCTGTGCTCAATAGTATACTACAGATCTTCTGCCTGTTTTATCCAAAGCGAGCCACTTTCTTGCCACTTATCACTTCAAAAAGATCCTTTTTTTCTTCTGTTTCACGCTCCTCGTTAGAGGTGAATAAGAGGTCTTGTGCGTCGCAGCAGTAGAACTGATGCTTAGGTGGAGGTTTTGAAGGGTGACACAAGAGGGGGATACGTGATCTGCTGCATGAGTCGACTCCCAACCGTGACGGCCTTTGGCTTTGGCCCCTTTGTCACCGTATCCCCACCATGAAGCACTGCTGGTCTGCCTGCTGCTGAAAATAAAACAACACCAGAAATGATCAATAATTTATTAACCTTTGCAAGTTTGACGACACACACTTACTCTTAGGCTCCAAAAGGGGTCCGCTCATAGAAGTGTCATGAGTCAGCAATACATTCATTTTATTTTTTACTCTCAACACTTGAAATGTTTGTCTAGATTACAGTTGGTACAAAATGTGGCTGCTAGACTTTTGACAAGAACAAGAAAGTTTGATCATATTACGCCTATACTGGCTCACCTGCACTGGCTTCCTGTGCACTTAAGATGTGACTTTAGGGTTTTACGACTTACGTATAAAGTACTAAACGGTCTAGCTATCTTGCTGATTGTATTGTACCAAAGGTCTCGGACAGAAATCTGCGTTCTAAGAACTCCGGCTTACTAGTGATTCCCAGAGCCCCAAAAAAGTATGTGGGCACTAAAGCGTTTTCTATTCGGGCTCCAGTACTCTGGAATGCCCTACCAGTAAGAGTTAAAAATGCTACCGCAGTAGAAGCATTTCAGTCCCATCTTAAAACTCATTTGTATATGGGGATATTGTTGTGGCTTGTGCAGCCTTTTGAGACATTTGTAATTAAGGGCTATATAAGTCCTTAAGGCTCTGGATGCTGTGGGGCTGTCTTGGTTGACAAGACTCTGCAGCATTGCGTGGACATCGGGGGCGGTGCCTCTGGATTGGCAGACCGGGGTGGTGGTTCCTCTCTTTAAGAAGGGGAACCGGAGGGTGTGTTCTAACTATCGTGGGATCACACTCCTCAGCCTTCCCGGTAAGGTCTATTCAGGTGTACTGGAGAGGAGGCTACGCCGGATAGTCGAACCTCGGATTCAGGAGGAACTGTGGTTTTTGTCCTGGTCGTGGAACTGTGGACCAGCTCTATACTCTCGGCAGGGTCCTTGAGGGTGCATGGGAGTTTGCCCAACCAGTCTACATGTGCTTTGTGGACTTGGAGAAGGCATTCGACCGTGTCCCTCGGGAAGTCCTGTGGGGAGTGCTCAGAGAGTATGGGGTATCGGACTGTCTGATTTTGGCGGTCCGCTCCCTGTTCTATCAGTGTCAGAGCTTGGTCCGCATTGCCGGCAGTAAGTCGGACACGTTTCCAGTGAGGGTTGGACTCCGCCAAGGCTGCCCTTTGTCACCGATTCTGTTCATAACGTTTATGGACAGAATTTCTAGGCGCAGTCAAGGCGTTGAGGGGATCTGGTTTGGTGGCTGCAGGATTAGGTCTCTGCTTTTTGCAGATGATGTGGTCCTGATGGCTTCATCTGGCCAGGATCTTCAGCTCTCGCTGGATCGGTTCGCAGCCGAGTGTGAAGCGACTGGGATGAGAATCAGCACCTCCAAGTCCGAGTCCATGGTTCTCGCCCGGAAAAGGGTGGAGTGCCATCTCCGGGTTGGGGAGGAGACTCTGCCCCAAGTGGAGGAGTTCAAGTACCTCGGAGTCTTGTTCACGAGTGAGGGAAGATTGGATCGTGAGATCGACAGGCAGATCGGTGCGGCGTCTTCAGTAATGCGGACGCTGTATCGATCCGTTGTGGTGAAGAAGGAGCTGAGCCGGAAGGCAAAGCTCTCAATTTACCGGTCGATCTACGTTCCCATCCTCACCTATGGTCATGAGCTTTGGGTTATGACCGAAAGGACAAGATCACGGGTACAAGCGGCCGAAATGAGTTTCCTCCGCCGGGTGGCAGGGCTCTCCCTTAGAGATAGGGTGAGAAGCTCTGTCATCCGGGGGGAGCTCAAAGTAAAGCCGCTGCTCCTTCACATCGAGAGGAGCCAGATGAGGTGGTTCGGGCATCTGGTCAGGATGCCACCCGATCGCCTCCCTCGGGAGGTGTTTAGGGCACGTCCGACCGGTAGGAGGCCACGGGGAAGACCCAGGACACGTTGGGAAGACTATGTCTCCCGGCTGGCCTGGGAACGCCTCGGGATCCCCCGGGAAGAGCTGGACGAAGTGGCTGGGGAGAGGGAAGTCTAGGCTTCCCTGCTTAGGCTGCTGCCCCCGCGACCCGACCTCGGATAAGCGGAAGAAGATGGATGGATGGATGGATGAATGGCTATATAAGTAAACTTTGATTCATTGATTGAATGAACATCTTTATCAATCAATCAATCAATCCATGTTTATTTATATAGCCCTAAATCACAAGTGTCTCAAAGGGCTGCACAAGCCACACCGACATCCTCGTTTCAGAGCCCACATAAGGGCAAGGAAAAACTCACAACCCAGTGGGATGTCAATATGAATGACTATGAGAAACCTTGGAGAGGACCCTCTAGGGGAGACCGGATGCAATGGATGTCGAGTGGGTCTAGCATAATATTGTGAAAGTCCAGTCCAGTCCTTTACACCCACTCAGTGGCCTAGTGGTTAGAGCAGGCCTGGGCAATTATTTTGACTCGGGGGGGCCAAATTTAGAGAAAAAAATGTGTCTGTGGGCTGGTATATCTGATTTTTAGGAACACTAATACAAAACCTCACAATAATGTCTGATTGAATGCTAAAAATGTTAAGACCGCCTTAAAAAAATGGAAAGGAATTTTACGTTTTTCTTACTAAATGAGACACCCAGAATGTACATGAAAATAAAGAATGTGGGATTTACAATATTAACTATGACCGACAAAACACTGAATCCTGACGACATATGAACGTCACTCATGCTCTTGATCGACATATTTTACAATCAAGAGAAACGCAACAAAAATGCAACAAACACAGCGAAATATGAAAAAAACACACCTACAATCTGATATAGCTGATATATCACTAAGCTTTAAAAACTTAGCTGTAAAAATCTACTTTCGCGTCTGTCCCTGACACCCGCATTTCAGGTTGGCCACTCTGGAATCACTCTGTGGAAACGCTCCCCACCCACAGTGCTTGGTGCCTCGTCTGAGCTGCTGTGACTTAGATTACCATAGTAACTAATTAGATGACCATAGTAACTAGTATATCATGCAAAAACGCAGATTCCAACCATTGAAATACTTTGTATAGTTCAAGACTTACGGTCATTAGAAAACATCACTGCACATCATAATGGCAGCTACACTTTCCATCTTAAACATCGAAAAAAAATATTTGGAAATGTCCGGCGGGCCAGATTGAAAAGTTCAACGGGCCGCATGTGGCCCCCGGGCCTTAATTTGCCCAGGTCTGGGTTAGAGTGTCCGCCCTGAGATCGGTAGGTTGTGAGTTCAAACCCCGGCCGAGTCATACCAAAGACTATAAAAATGGGACCCATTACCTCCCTGCTTGGCACTCAGCATCAAGGGTTGAAATTGGGGGTTAAATCACCAAAAATGATTCCCGGGCGCGGACACCGCTGCTGCCCACTACTCCCCTCACCTCCCGGGGGGTGATCAAGGGTGATGGGTCAAATGCAGAGAATAATTCCGCCACACCTAGTGTGTGTGTGTGACAATAATTGGTACTTTAACTTTAAATCTATCTATTAATATAATGTTTTTATAAGGTTTTTTATGTTTTATGGACTTTTTGTCAAAAATCACAACCGTTTTTAATATAGGTCAAATGTAAAATATGTAACAGTTAAAAAAATAGGAATATTTGAGGTTGGGTAATTACAGCCTAGAATTGGTCAATAATTTATGACATTGATTTTGATAGAGATGACAAGTAGACAAAAAAAGATTAGACACTAGACCAGGGGTCGGCAACCCGTGGCTCCGGAGCCGCATGCGGCTCTTTGATCACTCTGATGCGGCTCAGCTGCATACTTGCCGATCCCCCCGATTTTTCCGGGAGGTTTCCGGATTTCAGTGCCTCTCCCGGAAATCTCCCGGGGCAAACATTCTCCCATTTTCACCAGGACAACAATATTGAGGGCGTGCCGTGATGGCACTGCCTTTCACGTCCTGCTATCTGCGTGCCGGCCCAGTCACATGTTGTATGCGGCCTCTGCTTACACACGTAAGTGACTGCAAGGCATACTTGGTCAACAGCCATACAGGTTACACTGAGGGTTGTGATATAAACAACTTTAACACTCTTACTAATATGCGCCACACTGTGAACCCACACCAAACAAGAATGACAAACACATTTCGGGAGAACAGCCGCACTGTAACACAACATAAACACAACAGAACAAATACACAGAATCCGATGCAGCCATAACTCTTCCGGTCTACATTATACACCCCCGCTACCACCAAACCCCGCCCTCCCCCCAACCCCGCCCACCTCAACCGACGCACGGAGGGAGGGAGGGGGGGAGGGGGGGTGGTAGCGGGGGTGTATAATGTAGCCCGGAAGAGTTATGGATGCATGGGATTCTGGGTATTTGTTCTGTTGTGTTTATGTTGTGTTACGGTGCGGATGTTCTCCCGAAATATGTTTGTCATTCTTGTTTGGTGTGGGTTCACAGTGTGGCGCATATTAGTAAGAGTGTTAAAGTTGTTCAAACGGGCACCCTCAGTGTGACCTGTATGGCTGTTGAACAAGTATGCCTTGCAGTCACTTAAGTGTGTCTGCTGAAGCCGCATACAACATGTGACTGGGCTGGCAAGCTGTTTGTACAGGTTGTAGAGGGCGCTAAAGGCAGTGCCATCATAACATGTCCTTATTATTGTTGTTTGGGTGAAAATCAGCAGACATTCGAGAGAATAGTTGCTCTGAAATTCGGGCGTTGCCCGGAAAAATTGGGAGGGTTGGCAAGTGTGATGCTGCCAAGCGGCATTCATATAAAACTTGCGGGCCGCACTAACATTACATTTTCATATTAAGGTGTAGGCCGTGTGTCTGAGACCCCTGGTTTATACATAGCACAAAGCAAAAAAAAAACGTTGTATGCAGTGTTATTTCATTTTAAATTTGAAAAGAGTTTTATGGCTCCCATTGTTTTCTTTATTTTGTGAAACGGGTCAAAATGGCTCTTTGAGTGGTAAAGGTTGCCGACCCCTGCACTAGACAAACAACATTCACACTTACATTCACACACTAGAGTCCAATTTAGTGTTGCCAATCAGCCTATCCCAGGGGTAGGGAACCTATGGCTCTCGAGCCAGATGTGGCTCTTTTGATGACTGCATCTGGCTCTCAGATCAATCTTAGCTGACATTGCTTAACACGATAAGTAATGAATAATTCCGCTGGTAATCACAGTGTTAAAAATAACGTTCAAAATATAAAACATTCTCATGCATTTTAATCCATCTATCCGTTTTGAAGTATTGAAGTATTTTATTTATTATTGGTTAGCTTCAGAAAAACAGTGTTACTAAAAAGAATAAGAGACTTATTATACTCTAAAAATGTTGGTCTTACTTAAAAATGCACGCATTTAGTTGTATTCAGTGTTAAAAAATATTATATGGCTCTCACGGAAATACATTTTAAAATATTTGGCTTTCATGGCTCTCTCAGCCAAAAAGGTTCCCGACCTCTGGCCTATCCCAACTGCCTGAAATCATTTGCATTGCATTTCAGCAGTTCAACTCATTTACGCTTATCAAAGCTCTGAGAACTATGCTCGTGGTTTTCTGGTGCCATCTAGTGGTTAAGGGGCGCAATTACATCAAAACAATATTCTTTATTCTTGTGTTTCAATCAGCAAAAATTAGATTCATCCAGATTTAATGGAAAAAATATTAATATACCAGGATTACAGTCAGTTAAAAAAGGGGGATCCCCAACCTTTTTGTAACTGCGGACCGGTCAACGCTTGAAAATGTTGTCAGAAAAAAATACAATCATGTGTGCTTACGGACTGTATTCCTGCAGACTGTATTGATGTATAATGTAGGAACCATAATATTAATAACAGAAAGAAACAACCCTTTTGTGCGAATGAGTGTGAATGAGTGTCAATGGGGCAGGGAGGTTTTTTGGGTTGGTGCACTAATTGTAAGTGTACCTTGTGCTTTTTCTGTTGATTTAATAAAAAATAAAAAATAAATTAATAATTTGATTTTTTGTTATTTTATTTTTTTATTTCTTGTGCGGCCCGGTACCAATCGATCCACGGCCCGGTGGTTGGGGACCACTGAGTTAAAAAATGGGAGTCAATCGGGCCCAAAGAGTTCTCAAGAGAAAGTGTGAATACTTTATGTTTATATTCTATTCTAACAACTTTGCAATCAAAAACGCAATGCAATTTTATTTTTTTTTAAAGACCTCTCACAATCATATCACAAAAGGAACGATGTAATTCCCATTTCGGGCCCTAGGATGCACAAGGGTTAACACTCAGCATAGAACAAAATGGAGAATTACTCGAGTGAATAACGTGACACTCACAATGGATTTCTTTGCATCAGTAGCTGTTTTTCTACCGCCGTGCTTCCTGAAGAGAGGCTACACGTCTACGAGGCCACAAACAAAACATTGTTTAGGGCCACACAAAAGAAAAGTCTGGGGCCTGAGTACGCCCCTGGCCTTAACTATACCTTAACAGCATTATGTTGCGCTGCCTCCTTCAATTTCACCAGGCTGCTGTTAAGGGTGGTGTTCTCCTTCTCGAGGACTCGAATGCGCATGCAGTTGGCTTGTAACTGTTGCTCCATATCCAAAAGCACGCTCCCTGTACCTGAAAAACAATCACATGACATCATACAACCAAGCCAAAAAAAGATTATTTATAAGATTAACACTCTACCTTTCCCGACTAGAGATCATCGCCCTATAAATTCCAAAAACTGAATAATGAAGATAAGTGCATACTCTGTGGTTGGGTGTGAGCGAGGGGGCTGAGGTCAGGGAACGCCACCAGCAACCTTTCTCTCTCTGTACAGGATTTCACACGTTCTTTGAGGTCAGTCACTGTGGTCTTGAACTCGTCCAAGTGTGTTTCTAGTGCCTGCTTCTCATGTTGGAGCTGTGAACTAATATCCTGAAAAGAGAGGACATCGATCACCACATATTCAAATTAGGTCAAACAGAGGGGTTGAGGGTGGTCTTTAAAATATACCTGGCTTCTGCACCCAAGGTTGAGCTTATAAAATTACAAACAGCTCAAAATAGGGCAGCTAGACTTACTCTTGATTGTTCTTATAGATCCGAGTGTGGACCGTATGCATTCTTGTCTTGGATGGCTGAAGGTTATTCATAGATTATCCAGCAGTTTATTATTTATTCGAAACATTATTCATTACAAGTACCCTACAGCTCTTTTTAAGCAGATTGGTTATAATGCTGATGTTCACCACTAGAGTACCAGAGCTTCAACTCTAGGTCTGTTTGCATTACCACGACCAAGAACTGTTGTGTACAGAGGCATTTCATTATGGAATACTCTTCATTTAAATATTAGGACTATTCCCAGTAAAAAAAAAAAAAGCATTTAAGAAACATGTAAAGTCACTTTTTAGACTTAAGAGTTAATCTTTCATGTCATCAGTTTGAGTACTTTTTATTTTTTTTCTCTTTCCCTTTTTCCATTCTTTTATTGTAACTGGATTTGCGTATGTTCTGTAACTGGATCTGTGTACTGTTATTTTTTTGTATTATTTTGAGAATTTTCTTTTCCTTTTTCCTTTCTTCTATTTGTAACTGGATTTGTGTATGTTTTGTAACTGGATCTGTGTATTACTATTTTACTTTGAACTTTTGAAAAGGACCCCAGAAAGACTAGCCTGGCGTTTGTGCGTCGGCTGATGGGGATCCTCAATAAACAATAAACAACAATAAACAATACCTGAAGTGAAGTGATTTGCACTCGTAGTCGTTTGTTATCCTCTGACATCTGTTGAAGTTGATCGCAGAGGTCGATCTCACTTTCCTCCCTCTGTCCCAACCGCCTGTGCAGATCCTCGCACTCGTCATCGAGAGCATAAACTCTCTGCAGCAAAGACTTTTGCTTTGTTTGCATTGACTGTGAGCACAAACATAAACCGATTTTCAACTCTACTGGTCAGACCATGAAATTCTGCGGATGAGTGACTGACCTCCTGATGATGACACGCACTGTGGTATTTGGCCATCTCTTTTTCCAGGAGTAGTTCAGACTCAGACATTTGACTTTCTAACTGTTGGATCCTCTCTTGTAGTTTTGAACATACCTCTTTTTCTATGTGTAACGTCTCCAGTTTCTCCTGTAGAGCATTTCGCTCAACCTCTGGAAAGAAGAAGCAATTACTGAATCATGTTCTGATTAAAGGACACATACCGCCCAAGTGTCTGAAATTTCACTAAAAAGTTCTCTTTGCTCTTGAAAATGAATCTGGCAGTCTTGTATCCATCCATCCATCCATTTTCTACCGCTTTGGCAGTCATTTCCCATAACAGCAGTTTTTTGGAGTAAGGAGTAGGAACACCCTCTTTCCATTGCCAGACTTGATATGTCGCCCCGTCTTGGTGTGACGTCATCTACAGAACTGGAGCCCATTTCGCCGCATGCACAGTGTAGATAAAGAAATATACAGCTACCGGTATTGTTTTGATCACCTAATTGTATATTTTGGTCAGCCTGGTCCATGGTTACTTCTAAACTGATATGGTTAACATTATCTGCAAGAAAATAAACTTAAAAGAATTGTCAAAACCGGGCTTCCCTGCTCTTCCATAGACACCATAGTTTGTTTTCCTCATATTCTTTCGACATTTCCTCAAGCATCTTGAGGAAAACATCAGTCGAAGAAGACGCAAACTAGAATACTAGCGTTTTACTGTCTTTTTCTCTCACTTTAGCGTGCCATGTCTGCTCTTCTGTCTCTGTTTTTCCACAGGTTCTGACTAGGGTTGTACCGGTATTAGTATAGTATCGCGATACTAATGAATCATATTCGGTACTATACCGCCTCTGAAACGTAACGCCATTGGTGGATCTACACCTGACATCCACTGTAATGATACCAAGTATAGTAGCGTATCTAGTCGATACTACTATAATTATGTTGATATTCTTTCGTTTAAAAAAAAATTATATTTATAAACTCAAGAAATATGTCCCTGGACACATGAGGACTTTGAATATGACCAATGTATGATCCTGTAACGACTTGGTATCGGATTGATACCCAAATTTGTGGTATCATCCAAAACTAGTGTAGGTATCAAACAACAGAAGAATAACTGATTATTACATTTTAACAGAAGTGTAGATATAACATGTTAAAAGAGAAAGTAAACACATATTAACAGTAAATGAACAAATAAATTAATAATTCATGTTTACAGTTTGTTCCTCATAATGTTGACAAAATAATAGAATGGAAAATTACACAATATGTTACTGCATACGTCAGCAGACTAAATTAGGAGTCTTTGTTTGCTTACTTACTAATAAAAGACAAGTTGTCTTGTATGTTCACTATTTTATTTAAGGACAAACTTGCAATAAGAAACATATGTTTAATGTACCCTATGATTTTTTGTTGAAATAAAGCCAATAATGCAATTTTTTGTGGTCCCCTTTATTTAGAAAAGTACCGAAAAGTATCGAAATAATTTTGGTACCGGTACCAAATTATTGGTTTCGGGACAACACTAGTTCTGACTCAGTCTTTCTCCCCTCAAAAATGCTGCTGTTTTTCTGGATCGCATTTGACTAGAGTCTGTTAAAAAAAAAATTCAGCCTAACTCCGACCAAAACCTTTCTTCTTCTCGGTCCGAACCATTAACATGGACGCTGCTTAATTACACTCTTCTTGCTTGGTCCGTCCCAGTTTTGACTGGAGATGTCCAAGTCCGAGTCCATGGTCCTCGCCCGGTAAAGGGTGGAGTGCCATCTCCGAGTTGGGGAATAGATCTTGTCCCATGTGGAGGAGTTCAAGTACCTTGGAGTCTTGTTCACGAGTGAGGGAAGAGTGGATCGAGAGATCGACAGGCAGATCGGTGCGGCGTCTTCAGTAATGCGGACGCTGTATCGATCCGTTGTGGTGAAGAAGGAGCTGAGCTGGAAGGCAAAGCTCTCAATTTACTGGTCGATCTACGTTCCTATCCTCACCTATGGTCATGAGCTTTGGGTTATGACCGAAAGGACAAGATCACGGGTACAAGCGGCCGAAATTAGTTTCCTCTGCCGGGTGGCGGGGCTCTCCCTTAGAGATAGGGTGAGAAGTTCTGTCATCCAGGGGTAGCTCAAAGTAAATCCTCTGCTCCTCCACATGGAGAGGAGCCAGATGAGGTGGTTCGGGCATCTGGTCAGGATGCCACCCAAACACCCCTCTAGGGAGGTGTTTAGGTCACGTCCGACCGGCAGGAGGCCACGGGGAAGACCCAGGACACGTTGGGAAGACTGGCCTGGGAACGCCTCGGGATCCCCCGAGAGGAGCTGGACGAAGTGGCTGGGGAGAGGGAAGTCTGGGCTTCTGTGCTTAGGCTGCTGCCCCCATGAATTGATTAACGTGGACCCGACTTAAACAAGTTGAAAAACGTATTCGGGTGTTACCATTTAGTGGTCAATTGTACGGAATATGTACTGTACTGTGCAATCTACTAATAAAAGTTTCAATCAATCAATCGAAAGACCCGACCTCAGATAAGCGGAAGAAAATGGATGGTTGGATGATCCATACTTTTCATGCGTCATTTGGAAATGTATGCAGGCTGACTCCTTCTTTAGTTGTATTGCTACAACCTGCAACAAAGCATCTGATAATTCCTTCAAATTCTGCGCAAAAATAACGTGAGTCGGAATGAAGATGCTACTAAAACACACACTGTAACTGTTGCCTAGATCTAACTCAATAAAAATAAGGCAACGGTTTCCAAGCACTTTTTGTTAGTTTAGTCAACTACTGGTAATTGGTATTTTGAGTAAGTAGAACTTAATAATATGCATTTCGATTTATGCAAAAAGATTAAGTTGCGTTTACAGAAAAAGCCAAGAAATTGAGTAAAATCAATGTAAAAACATCAGCATATTAAACACACAAGACTTAATTAAAATAAGTAACATTTAAATGAATAAATAATTTTTGTACTCAATTTTATTAATTTGGACCAATTTACCCTTTCTTTGTTTTGAAAATGGAAAATGCTTAAATAATAATACTTAGAATAATAATAAAAAAATCAAGACCTATCAAATTCCAACCTTTATTAAATCATTACCATATAAAAACAGTGGCAATGAGCTGGACAGTATGAACAGTCAACATCCATATTTAGTGCATAGAATGCATGACCTCAACTTTTTAAAGTGCTGTATAGAACACCTTCACAGTAGTTTTCTTTTTTTAACCGTATACATATTATTAAAACATTTTCACAAGCCATATCCAAACCGTGTCAATAAGCTGGACAGTATTAACAGTCAAGAACATCAGTATTTAGTGCATAAAAGAATGCATGACTTCAGCATCTCAAGTTTTACTTAGAACATTCACAGTACAGTTTCTTGCTAAAACAATTTAACATTAAGATTATCTGTACTTCTGCAACAATTCACAAGCAGAACACCTTCACAGTATACGCAATGTGAAATTGCCCCCAGTCTTCTGTAGGCGACGTCAGCAGGTTGATGCCCACATTTTGGAGCTAAGAGTGGGCGTTCCAAAATGTACTAAAACTTGTTAGAAAACAATCAAGGAAATCACTACTTTTTGAGGGGAAATTTTACCCGTTCACATCATTTTTAGGCCCAGAACTAGGAAATAAGTGCCAGTGTTGTCAGCATTCAAGGGGCCCCTTGAGTATCTTGTGAGGAAAAACTTACCAAGGGCTTCCAGTCCATCTTGCTGTATTGCTAATGTTTCCTCCAGACTGGACTTGCACTTATTTAGGGATGCATATTCTGAAAATAAATGATATGTAAATATTTCCTATTACATTCATTTGATGTATGATGTGATCTCACCTCTACTAAGTTGTCCATACTCCTCTGATAGCCTGTCCTCTGTTTCTTTCATGGTTGCTTGTGTTTTCTTCAACAAAAGCTCCATCTGAAGACATGCAGATTTCTGATTTTCCACTTCTTCAGTTAGTTTCTTTTGTGCACTTTCCATGTCTTGTCGCAATTTGTTTCGCTCTACGTCTGCTTCTGCCAGTTTCGTGGTAAGAGGCTTTACTGTATCCCGCACATCCTGTACATGTTTTGCGAGTCGGCGCATATCTTTAAGCTGCTCGCTAGTCCATTGGGCAACATCACCTGGTGACATTTGCCCCCCGTCTACTGTGTCCTCCACGGCAATTGAGAGTGGTTGTAAAGAAGAGGGCAGACCCTCACCTTGAAGAAGTTCGACTAATGCCTTGCCTGTCTTTCTAATAGTAGACTGAACTTGGTGACATACGGCGCAGGGAGCCGAGGGTGATTGGATAGTCTGACAACTTATATTGCAGGTGTCAACTTTGGGAGTGTGAATGACACTGGAAGGTGCCTCGTTTTCTGCCAAAAACGTGATAGAGCTCGTTGAAGACGGTGCAGAAAAGCCATGGGTGATGCTGTCGTTCCGCGAGGTTGACGATACACACTCATCACCATCCAACGTGTCGGTTTTTAACTCGTTTTTCTTGTACCTCTTCTGACAAAAGATACGGAACAAGTTATATACTGTAAGTGTCGGAAAAAAAACCTTGTTGAAGTTATAGAGAGTGTGTATACCTTCATGTTGGCAAACTCAACTAAAAGTCTCCAGTATTTTTTGACAACAAGTCCAATTGACATGCTTCCCTTCTGGTGGTGGTGTTGCTTCTTCTCAATGGTGCTCAGTTGCTCAACATACACACTAGATGCTTGGAGAAGTAGTAGTAGTCTTGTTTGGAAAGAAGAGAAAAGTGTGTTATATTGTACGTACATACCAAGGAACTCTGGGCTGGCGTGGCTCGGTTGGTTGAGCGGCCGTGCCCGCAACTTCAGGGTTTCTGGTTCGATACCCGCTTCCGCCATCTGAGTCACAGCTGTTGTGTCCTTGGGCAAAATACTTTACCCACCTGCTCACAGTGCCACCCACACTTGTTAAAATGTAACTTAGATAATGGGTTTCACTAAGTAAAGCGCTTTGAGTCACCAGGGTGGCTTGAGCCCACTCAAAATAAGGAATGGTTTTTAGTGAACGATCAGTCAAGACATTGCGAAGGGGTAGGATTAAATATAAGCTTTGCTTCTTCCTACTTCAGTATCAAAAAATTTAAATGTATTATGTTTGCAGATGATACAAATGTGTATTGTTCAGGAGAAGACTTGAAGGAAGTGTTGAGGATAATAGAGGTTGAGTTGCTTCAGCTAAAAAAATGGTTTGATATTAATAAATTATCATTAAATGATAAGAAAACTAAATGTATGGTGTTTAGTTGTGCAAGGACAAACTGTGAAGCAAAATTTTAATTAAATCAAGTGGAAATTGATAGAGTATATGAATAATATGGGAATAATAATTGGTCATAAATTATGTTGGAAACAGCAGATTGAATATATAAAGGGAAAAATATCAAAATCCATTGCTATTCTTTATAAAGTAAGACACATGCTGAATATGAAATGTCTGCATAGGTTATTTTATTATTTTATTTTTCCATATCTAACATATTGTGTTGAAGTTTGGGGAAACAAACATAGACCCAATAATTAAACTTCAAAAAAGGGTAATTAGAATAATACACAAAGCGTGCTACTATGAACATACCAATCCATTATTCATAAGTTCTAATGTGTTAAAATTTACAGATATTGTGTTTTTAAAAACAATGGAAATTGTGTTTCGGGTAAAGAACAACAGCCTTCCTGATTTTATTCTTAGGTTATTTAAATTAAGAGGACAAAACTATAATTTACGGGGGATATTGATTTTTGAAATAGGTAAAGTAAGAACGAATATAAAATGCAAATGTATTTCAGTTTTAGGAGTTAAATGGTGGAACAAGCTCAGTGATGAGTTGAAGACATGTTCTTTGTTCAGGTTTAAGAAAGCCTTGAAAGGTGAAATAATGGACAATTATAAAATATAGCAATGATTACTTTCATCCCATTGATTTTTTGATTGTTGATGTTCCAGTGAATGTATAGGATAGGCAAAAATAAGCCTTGGCCTTCAGCCTATTCCTTTTTCGGTCATTCTTTTTATATTTGTGTGTGTATGTGTACAATTGTTCATATGTATAATCTGTGCTGTTAAATTAATCACACAAAATGCTTGATTATATGACCGAAATAAACTCATTTCATTTCATTACTACTCTTCACATATGTTGAAATGTGCAATGATAGAGGTTCCTTAATAGAACGTGTCTCAAACAACTACAGCTCGAAATATATCTTGTGGCGTATCCCGGGAATCATTACTGGGACCAAAATTGTTCTCTCTTTCTACAAACAACATTTGTAAAGTTACAAATAACTTACAATTAGTACTATTTGCAGACAAAATGACTGTGTTTTGTTCAGTAGAGATCACACAAAAGCTAATACAAATAATAACAGAAGAAATGAAGTTAAAATTATATCGAAGACTCAGAGATAGTTTGACTAAAACAGAATATCCTTCAATAATGCTACTGGGTAACAGTAGAAGAGAAAGTCAAACACAAATAGACGGAGTAAACATTGACAGGGTAAAAGTAATCAAATGTATGCATGTAATAAACGATGAGAAAATTAACTATAAACCTTGTAAAAGAAATATACAACACAAGGTGGCAAGAAATAATTCAGTATTAAATAAAAACAAAATATCTTCTTGACCAAAAATAGCTGCATATTCTCTACTGCTCTCTTGTGTTACCATATCTGAGTTACTGTGTAGAAATATGGGGAAATAATTACAAAATAATGCTTTACTCACTGACCGTGTTACAAAAGAGGTCAGTTAGAACAATACACAGTGTTCAATTTTGAGAACATACAAACCCTTTATTTATTGAATCAAAAATATTGAAATTCAATGATTTGGTGCATTTGCAAACAGACAAAATTATGCACAAAGCAAACTATAACCTGCTACCCATGAATGCACAACAATTATTCTCAATAAAAGAGAAAAATATAACCACAGAGAAAAATGTTACCTAAAAATAAATTGCATGCACACGCACAATACTTACAACCTTTGGTTGTATGTATTGTATGTGATATTACATTTTGGAATGAATTAAGCAAAGAAGTGAATATACTAATATATATGATCCATTTTAAGAAACTGTTCAAAGTGTTTACGAAGTACAAAGAAGAACAATCCTGAGAAACTTAGTGAACCTATGAGAGACAAATGTATTCATCTCATCATGTGTTTCAAATAGAGCTAAGGAAGAGAACAAACAAACCTGTTAGAAATTGCAAAGACATGGAAAAAGAGTAGGTTCAAATAAACTCTGCTTCTTTTTACTCCTTTTCGGACATGTTGTAAACTTTAAATATTTGATGTACCATATTGTAACTGTAAAGGAACCACAAATACGTCATAACCATAAGAAACCAGCATTAAATTATTTGATTCATTTTTAATTTAGAACTGTACTAACTGTGACAAGTGCATAGTTTATAATCACAAGTATCCATTACTTATAAATAATGGTCCACACTATGCCTTTTGTTGTATCAGCAATATAAATTACCCTGCTAGGCAGAAATAAACAAGCTTTCTCTAGAAATGCGAAGATATATTATACAAAAAGATGTGAAAGCAAGAAAGGGAAGGAAAACAGAGCGATAAATCCTGATAAAAATGAATGAAGCCTGTTTGAGTTTGAGTTTATTTGGAACATGCATGCATACAACATGATACGTCACAATTTCCAGTTTCTCTATTCAAAATGTTCGACAAGGAGTAGGAAGAAGCAGAGTTTATTTAAGTTACTAAAACTTTTGTTCACTTCCTGTTCTCAATGTATTCACAATATACTCCATAAGTAATAACAATAAAAAATAAATAAATAAATAAATAATTGGTAAAGTAAGTTATATTTCATATGGTGAGATGAGTAAGAATATCTTGAAAATGAATGGATGGATGAAATAAATTCAGAATGTTTATCATGGTTCTTCTTTGTACATTGTAAACACTTTAAGTTTGAAGAGTTTCTTGAAGTGGATCATATTAGTACATTGTTCGATTTCTTTGCTTATCCATAATTTAATTCCACATACTGATATACTGAAGGTCTTAAGTGTTGTACATGCGTACAAATGTTTTAAATTACATTTTTCTCTAAGATTATATTTCTCCTCTTTTGTTGAGAAGAATTGTTGTATATTCTTGGGTAGCAGATTGTAGTTTGCTTTGTGCATAATTTTAGCTGTTTGCAAATTCACTATGTCGTGGAATTTCAGTATTTTTTGATTGAATGAATAAAGGGTTTGTATGTTCTCTATATCCAACATGATGTATTATTCTAACTGATCTTTGTAACACCGTTAGTATAATAGTTTGCGGATGACTCGGCCCTGCTGGTATCCGGCAAGGACAAGTCACAGGTGGAAAAAATACTCAGTGCTGAACTCCTTAGTATTAGCTATCCATACACTTGGGTAAAACGGAATCCATCCTATTTGGGTCCCAAATCAATCTCAAGAAAGTCAATGACTTCACTATAAAAGTGGGTGACATTGTTATCACAAGGAAGGATGAGGTCACCTACCTAGGTTCCATTCTAGAGGCTAAACTTTCCTGTGATAAAATGGCAACCAAGGTAATCAAAAAGGTCAACCAACGAACGAGATTTCTCTATAGAATCTTCTCTCTGGTCAACAAAAGCACCATGAGGATTCTGGCGGGAACTCTCGTTCAACCCTTTTTCGATTACGCATGCACCTCCTGGTACCCTAGCACCTCCAAAACCCTCAAATCTAGACTCCAAACATCCCAGAACAAGCTAGTCAGGTTACTTTTAGACCTCCACCCCAGATCACACCTCACTCCTACCCACTTCTCCAAAGTGGGCTGACTCAGGGTGGAGGACAGAGTAAAACAACTTGCACTGAGCCTAGTCTATAAAATCCGCTACATGTCAAACTACTTCCTTATGACCGCCATAACCACAACACCAGGGGGAGTTCCACAAACCACGTTAAACCCAGATTCCGATCTAACAAAGATCTTAACTCATTCTCTTTCTATGCCACATCAATGTGGAATGCACTCCCAACAGGTATAAAAGAAAGGGCATCTCTATCCTCCTTCAAAACTGCACTAAAACAACACCTACAGGCAACTTCAACCCTTGACAAACACCCTCCCCCCACCACATCCCACCTCCCCGGATTGTAAATAACCAAATGTAAATAATCAAATGTATATATTTGTTCTTATGCTATCCGAACTCACTATGTTCTCTGCTCACTGTACATATCCTACCAAGTCAGACCTACACTGTTTCAATGCCCATTTCTCTGATGATGCAATTGATGATGACTGAAGTGCTGATATCAACCAAACCCTCCTCATCCCACCCCCCGGATTGTAAATAATGTAAATAATTCAATGTATATACTCTGATAATTAACTTGTGTGATGACTTTATTATGATGATAGTATATATTTGTACCATGAATTGATTACGTCATACTTGCCAACCTTGAGACCTCCGATTTCGGGAGGTGGGGGGTGGGGGGGCGTGGTTGGGGCAGGGGCATGGTTTGGGGCGTGGTTAAGAGGGGAGGAGTATATTTACAGCTAGAATTCACCAAGTCAAGTATTTCATATATATATATATATATATATATATATATATATATATATATATATATATATATATATATATATATATATATATATATATATATATATAACAATAAGAGAAATACTTGAATTTCAGTGTTCATTTATTTACACATATACACACACATAACACTCATCTACTCATTGTTGAGTTAAGGGTTGAATTGTCCGTCCTTATTCTATTCTCTGTCACTATTTTTCTAACCATGCTGAACACCCTCTCTGATGATGCATTCTGCTTCGTCTCCTTGTTGTGTGCGCAGTTGTGCACTGCACTCTCTAAAAGTCCTAGTTGTTATTGTCACATATGCATGTACAGTAGATGGCAGTATTGTCCTGTTTAAGAGTGTCACAACATTGCCGTTTACGGCAGACGAACTGCTTTACGGTAGAGGAAAACGTGACTGCTGTTGTGTGTTGTTGCCGCGCTGGGAGGACGTTAATGAAACTGCCTAACAATAAACCCACATAAGAAACCAAGAACTCGCCCTCGATCATTCTACAGTTATTTTTTTATTTTTTTTTTGTGTCCTGTCCAGCTTCTCAGGCAAATCATATAGTTGATGTAGATGCCCATATCGGCTGTTCAGATTTACTTTACAAAAGAGAAGTGTAGGATACTTCTCCTGTTGCCTTATTTGTATTTTACTTTATTAAATGTATTTATATTATCATTTAGTGCAGCCGGGCCGGAGCAGGAGGGGATAGAAAGAGAAAAAAAAAGAAGACAGAGGGGGAAATTGTGGGGACAAGAGGGGGATTAGACAGAGAGACAAAAACAACAACAGCAAACAACAACAACAACAACAATAGAGCAACATCAGCAAATATGACATGTACAAATATGATGGTAAAAGTAATAGCAAATAAGCAGTTAGCGAAAAATAAAAAATAATACAGAAATGACAATGAGCATTATTACACTACAAATGGATCAATACAAATACCAATAGAAATAGCGCTATTGATAATGAACAATACCAATAATTTACTTTTATTATCAACAATACAGTTGTTTAAATGCAACAATACATATACGTAATGATAACTTGAGATACGAAAGAATGCAGAAAAATGGAGGGGGAGAAAGAGAAGCAACCTACATTAACCTTGTAGATTGTTATAGTCACAATAGGTTAAGCTTTGTCAGTGTGCCATGTGTTACACCCAGTTTACCCTAGGGCAACAACGTTAATATATGTTTGATGAAACGTGATTATGTGCATGAGTGTAAGTATGCATATGTACTTGTATATGTACAGAATGTGTATATGTGTTTGTACAATGAATGTATATGTACAGCATGTGTATATGTGTTTGTACAGTGAATGTATATGTACAGTATGTGTATGTGTATGTTTGTATATTGAATGTGCGTGTGGATGTACGAACATTAGGTAGGTAAATATGTACTGTATTTGTGTATGTATGTGGGAGCGTAGGTACCTATGTACGTATGTGAGCATATGTGAATTTGCATGTACAATACATTCGACTCCCAGAGTGCGTGGGAGCCAGAGCACGGCCCCATCACCCCCGAGAGCCCAACCCACAAACAGGAGGCGTGGTGCCCAGGGAACCAGGGACCACCGCCCCCACGCAGCCAAGCCGGCCAGCGACAGGAACCCCAGAGCCCGACCCACCGTACCGCCCACAAGGGCCAGCAGCAGGCCGCAGACAGACGCACCCGGCAGAGGACAGGGCACGAGAAAAGCAGGGGACAGCCAGACCCCAAGCCAGCGAGAGACCACACCCCACATGGGCAGAAAGGCGAGACGCCCCGCCCGAGGGACCCAGAGACTCCCCGCAACCGGACGGGAAGACCGCCCCCGCCCCACCGGCAACCGGGCCCCCACGAGCCCACCCCCCACCCCCGGAGAGCGCGGCGAGGCCAGCCCCCGGCCACCCCACCCAAACCGGCCGCCGCAGGACCACCCAGGCACAGGGCCACGGGAACCACCCACCCCACCCGCAGGGAACCCAACGATGGAGATGGAACAACCAGCAACCGCCCCGCCGAGCCCCCCCCCCCTGAGGGAGGGGTAAAATTAAAAAATAATATTAATAAAATATATTAAAAAAATAAATAGATAAATAAATAAATTAATTAATTAATTAAAAAAAAGAATTAAAAAAAGATCACAGACATGCTGACAAACAAGGTCACTACCCCAGCAACTGGCCGACTCGCAGCACCTCGGAATACCTTGCAGCACCAAGCTACCACAATAGACGCAAGGACTAGGCCCAGCAGGCCCCAACCAAGACGGGCACCCGGAAGGGATGGACAGCGGGACCCAGGAGCTCCAGACACGCAGTTCGGATGCAGTAGCCCGAGGCATCGACCCCCGTCTGACAGGCAGGCCCAGAGCGTACCCCCAGAAATATACATACATACATACATATATACATACACATACACACATACATGTATACATACCCACACATACACATATATACATATACATACACATATGTACACATACACATATATAAACATACATACATACACACACATATACATACATATACACAGTTCGTCAGCCCCGACAGCCATCACGCGCGCGCGCTGCCACCAGTCACAACATCAGCCACACCCCTGCACCAGACCCAGCAGCCACGGGCGCCCACACCACAAACAAGCGGCAGTAGAAACAGCAGCCGCAATAACCCCAGACAGCCAGCACCAGCCAATCAAATCAAAGCGATCAAAAAAAAAACTGCGACCAGCAACCACACGCCACCAGGACCACGGAGACCAGCCGGCGCCAGCCCGCCAGTCAGCCCGAACGCCAACACGCAAACAAGAGACACCAACAACCCCCCCAACCAAAAGGCCCCCCACCCCAACCCAAACCCGCACAAACACACCACCGCCCAAACAACCGAGACACAGCATCCAGACCAGACACGGGGGCTGCGCCGCCACCACATCAAGTCACCAACAGAGACCCCACAGCGCAAGGTCGGGCCACACGGGCACGGACCCCACCCAACAGGAAGTGAGACCCGCGCGACGCCACACACAAATAAATAATAAGATTTTTTTTTTAAATAAAATAAAATAAAATAAAATAAAATAAAATAAAAATAAGTAAATAATAAAAATAAAAATAATAAATACATTAAAAATAAAAAATATATATAACAATAATAAATGAATAAAAGCCTGGCAGGCCACCAGACCGCAGTCCCCGCCGGCCGACGAGGCAATGAGGGGTGCGCCGAACCCCAAACCCCCCATGCATGTGTACAAGGCCCCCAGAGTGTCTACTGTGTAGTTAAAATTAGGAGGTCAGCCGTTACAGCCGACCTCCAGTCCCTATTGATGTGTGTACTGTAGCGTGAGTGAGATATGTATGCTTGTGGGAACTAATAATGCGATTAAAATTGGGGGACATCAAGGTCATGGTGGGTCCCAACCAAACCAAGCCCCCCAAATCCTAAGTGTCTAATATGCAGCTAAGATTGAGGGATGGACGAGCAGGGGACAAGACAGGAGGACTGGAGCCCCATTAGAGGCATCCTCAACCCCCCGCCATGCCTCCCCGCAGGACAATCCCCAAAGTCCTATATACGTGTGACTGTGTGCGCTATAAGTAGGAGGAGTAGAGGGCCCGGACAACCCCCCAGTCCACGCGGCCGACAACCAGGAACTACGGCCAGGAGGCCGCCACCCCCCGCCACAGCCCGTGACCCACACCAGACCACTTTAACGTGACGCCACGCGAGCCCTCCCCCCGCCAAACAAAGCCAGCCCCCGCCCGCCCCAACCCAACCCTGCAGAGCTCATACCGGCAACCAAACGCAGAAAAACTGCACAGCCCCCACGCCCAATGCAAACACCGCATCCCGGCCATCCACACAGCAACGTGCCCATACGAGTCCCGGCCAGTGGAAGGAGCCCCCCAACGGGGGAAGAAGCCAATGCATCCTGTCCGCCCGCCAGCCCCCAAACCAGCCGGCAAGCCAACGCCAGCCAGCCCCACAACCCCACAAGCGCACAGACACCAGCCACAGTCCCCCAACCACTCCAACCCAACACAGCGATGCCAACCGCTGGTATCACCGCAGCAACCATCACCACCACCGCCCGTCCGCAGCGTAAACACCCGCGGCCGCCGAAACCAAAACAAAAAAGCGACCGACCCCGTAAACCACAACAACGCACACCCCCGGCTACCACCGAGGCCACCAACCCACCTACCCAAACTCATCCACAGCCAGGCCAATTGAGCCACCGGACATCCACACCCATGCACACACCTACACATTCATATACACATACATACACACATACATATATGCATATACATATACATACACATACACACATATACACACGCATGCATATACATATAAACATACACATCCACACATATATACACATTAATACACCCACACACATATACATAAGCCCACATATACACAAACACATACATACACAACACACACAAAAAAATTAAAAAAAATACAAATAAAAATAAAAATAGAAAGAAAAGAAAAAAATAAAAATAAAATAAAAATAAACCCTTTAAATAAAATAAAATAAATAAAAATAAACAAGAGGCCTGGTCGCCACCGTATATGTTATTGATGTTATAGATGGCAGTATTGTCCTGTTTAAGAGTGTCACAACATTGCTGTTTACGGCAGACAAACTGCTTTACAGTAGACAACAACTGACTGCTGTTGTTGTGTGTTGTTACCGCGCTGGGAGGACGTTAATGAAACTGCCTAACAATAAACCCACATAAGAAACCAAGAACTCGCCCTCGATCATTCTACAGTTATAACGTGATTGGGCAGGCACGCTGTTCATATTGTGGGAAAGCGGACGTGAAAACAGGCTGTCGACACGTCACTCAGGTCCGCCTGAATTTCGGGAGATTTTCGGGAGAAAATTTGTCCCGGGAGGTTTTCGGGAGAGGCGCTGAATTTCGGGAGTCTCCTGGAAAATCTGGGAGGGTTGGCAAGTATGGATTACGTGGACCCCGATTTAAACAAGTTGAAAAACGTATTGGGGTGTTACCATTTAGTGGTCAATTGTGCAATCTACTAATAAAAGTTTCAATCAATCAATCAAAAATTCCCTATGTAAAAATAAATGTATTACCTGTCTATTACTAACTCCAGTAAAACGATGTGAGAATGCTGGTTAAATTCATCATCTCCGTCCATAAAGTCATACTGCTCCAACTCCAAGTCCAGATTACAGGAAAGTTTGTCCGGGAATTTCCAGGAGAAAACCCGCAACTGACCGGTTGTTGAAAAAACGTCCAAAATGGCAACTTGGAGGTCAGCAAGGTCTTTCTGTAGACTTTCTATACAGTCCCGACGACCTAAAAACTTAGACATTTTCTCGATTATTTTAAATTCCACATACAGTAGTAGCGCAGAGTGATGGCGTTGAGAGGGTTGCTTGTTGAGACCTCATCTCCGTGGAAACACAGGCACCGGAACTCAAGGTCCCATAGTTCTTTGCGGCATAAATCCGGAAGCAATACGCCGCCATTAAAGCAGGGTCATCGGCGGCACCACGCAGTAGGTTTTCCAGCAAATTTGCTTTTATATGTAATTATGAAGTATTTGATTGCTCGTGCATCTTCTTAAAATGACACACTGTCTAAATATGTTTTTCAGATCGTCTTTAGGTCCGTAAAAAGACGCAATCATGCCGCCTGGCCCTGTTCAAATTGTCCAGCCGGAACTCGGCAAGGTAATGTTAGCACTGCTTGTTAGCCGCTTTAAGATAACTAACCTTCTGCTCCGATGTATGCAATTATGTTGTCCTTAAAATATAACAATATGTGGACTTGTTTATTATAAACTTTTTACGTATTCTTAAACCAATCAAAAATAGAATCAAGGGTTTTCACGCTTCAGCCGTGTACTCGCTATATTTGGCAGGATTACATCGAGCGCTGTTCATTCTTCGTCTTTTGTTTGAAATGTGATGTATACAACATGAACATTAAAACAAAGTTACATCTGCTACGACAGTTTAGATGCGAGAAAAGCACTCGGGACTACAGCGCAGACCTTTCTCCCTTTTAAAGTAAAGTAAAAAGTCCCAATGGTTGTCACGCACACACTAGGTGTGGTGAAATTATCCTCTGCATTTGACCCATCCCCTTGATCGCCCCCCTGGGAGGTGAGGGGAGCAGTGAGCAGCAGCAGGGGCTGCGCTCAGGAATCATTTGGTGATTTAACTATGGCGTCACATTAGTGCCAAAAATCCGAGCGCATAAAAACGGTTATCGCGCGCTGATTCTCCACTTCGTGCGCGCGCGACACCCTTTTGCGCGCGCGCGGTGCCTTTCTGCCCGCGCTGTGTACTCCTGGCATCTCTCCTCGCGCTGTCATGTTTCTTTTTGGCACTTTGGGGGCGGGTATGCTTAGACGGCCCCTTCTTTCTGATTGGCTCTGAGCATTTTTCATATGACCAATGATTCTCCAGCGTAGCAACGTTGTAGCCATCTTACCTCGGACATCTAGCCTCAATCATTACATTGATGTCAACGGTACATGTACTAATTAAATGACCATAACTTGCTCGATTTTCGACCAATTTACAAACGGTTTGCCTTGTTACAAATCTTATTACATGTAGATATGACATAGGATGCTGTACCTGTTGAAATTACCTCTTTCGCTTAAAAAAAAAAAAGACTTAATTGTGCAACATAGTTGTGTAGTGTCAGTGTTAGTCAGTTCTCTGATTATTTTTAACTGTTTCAGAATACATTATTAAAAGCTATTTTTAACATTTTAAAAACAAAATTCAAAGATTATTTCATTAATTTTATTCCTGAATCAAAAGAAATTCCATAAATTAGAAAACAAATGTTCAAGAAGAAGTGAAAATATAAAATAATGTTATGGTTGGATGTTATTGCTGGTGGACCAGTTCTGGCTGAAAGATGTGATTATGGTGTTTGTTGTCTTATTATTTATTTGGGTCACATTTTGTATTACCCTGTATTGTGTTTATGTGGTATGAAATAACCTTCATCAGCGCGCAACATTTTTTTATCCACTTCTTCCTCCGTAAATCTTGATACATATTGACGATGACCCGCCCTGCTATACTTCTGATTGGCTCTGAGCATTTTTCAGCGTTTTTCGCCTGACCGATCAGAAAGAAGGGTCCGTCTAAGCATACCCGCCCCCAAAGTGCCAAAAAGAAACATGACAGCGCGAGGAGAGATGCCAGGAGTACACAGAGCGCGCGCAGAAAGGCGTCGCGCGCGCACAGAAAGGCACCGCACGCGCGCAAAAAGGCACCACGCGCGCGCAAAAGGGTGTCGCGCGAAGTAGAGAATCAGCGCGCGATAACAGTTTTTATGCGCTCTGATTTTTGGCACTAATGTGACGCCATATTTAACCCCCAATTCCAACCCTTGATGCTGAGTGCCAAGCAGTGAGGCAAAGGGTCCCATTTTATGTAGTCTTTGGTATGACTCGGCCGGGATTTGAACTCACAACATCCCAGTCACAGGGCGGACACTTTAACCACTAGGGCCCTATCTCCCAATAGTAAAGAATCTTTGTTAAAAAGTCCTAAATAGAGATGTCCGATAATGGCTTTTTTGCCGATATTCCGATATTGTCCAACTCTTAATTACCGATTACGATATCAACCGATACCGATATATACAGTCGTGGAATTAACACATTATGATGCCTAATTTTGTTGTGATGCCCCGCTGGGTGCATTAAACAATATAACAAGGTTTTCCAAAATAAATCAACTCAAGTTATGGAAAAAAAAATGCCAACATGGCACTGCCATATTTATTATTGAAGTCACAAAGTGCATTATTTTTTTTAACATGCCTCAAAACAGTAGCTTGGAATTTGGGACATTCTCTCCCTGAGAGAGCATGAGGAGGTTGAGGTGGGGGGGTGTAGCGTCCCGGAAGAGTTAGTGCTGCAAGGGGTTCTGGGTATTCTGTTGTGTTTATGTTGTTACGGTGCGGATGTTCTCCCGAAATGTGTTTGTCATTCTTGTTTGGTGTGGGTTGACAGTGTGGCGCATATTTGTAACAGTGTTAAAGTTGTTTATACGGCCACCCTCAGTGTGACCTGTATGGCTGTTGACCAAGTATGTATTGCATTCACTCGTGTGTGTGTGAAAAGCTGTAGATATTATGTGATTGGGCCTTTAAGGTTTATTGGCGATCTGTACTTCTCCCTACGTCCGTGTACCACTCGTACAGCGGCGTTTTAAAAAGTCGTAAATTTTACTTTTTGAAACCGATACCGATAATTTCTGATATTATATTTAAAGCATGTATTTGGCCGATAATATCGGACATCTCTAGTCCTAAATGTACCGAGAGTCTAGATTCTAGACCAGGAGTCGGCAACCCAAAATGTTGAATAAGCCATATTGGACCAAAAATACCCCCAAAAAAATCTGCCTGGAGCCGCTAAAATTGAAAAGTCTTATATAATGAAGGCAACACATGATGTACCGTATTTTCCGCACCATAAGGCGCCCTGGGTTAAAAGCCGCGCCTTCAATGAACGGCATATTTCAAAACTTTGTCCACCTATAAGCCGCCCGGTGTTGTAAGCCGCATCTAACTGCGCTAAAGGAATGTCAAAAAAACAGTCAGATAGGTCAGTCAAACTTTAATAATATATTAAAAACCAGCGTTCTAACAACTCTGTTCACTCCCAAAATGTACGCAAATGTGCAATCACAAACATACGTATATCAACATGGACAGAGCTGCGTGAAAAAAGCCACCCGGCCTCTTCGCGTAAACTTAAACTTACCTTAACCACTCGCTCATCTTTTCTTCATCCATCCCTTCGAGTTAGCTTTTATGAGGACGCCGGCTGGAAAGGTCTCTTTTGGCAAGGTCTTCCTTTTGAATATCACAATGGGTGGAAGTTTCATTAGCATGGCAAGCTAGAACCACAGTGAAGGATGACTTCTCATTCCCTGTGGTGCGAATATTCACCGTACGTGCTCCCGTTCCACAGTGCGGTTCACAGGAATATCAGTTGCTGTGAAATACGGTAGTAATCCGTGTGCGGATGGAGAGATTGCGTCTTTTCATGAACCGGATCCTTGTCGCTTTGTAGGAGCCATTTTGTGGTCTTTACAGATGTAAACACACAAAGGAAATGAAACGTACGGTGATATCCGCGTGCTTTTTCTTCTTCTACGCGGGCGGGTGGTTGCTTACAGTAGAAGAAGAAGCGCTTCCTGTTCTATGGGGGCGGGTGCTTACCTTGGCGGTTGCTTGCGTAGAAGAAGAAGCGCTTCCTGTTCTACCGGGAAAAAAGATGGCGGCTGTTTACCGAAGTTGCAAGACCGAAACTTTATGAAAATGAATCTTAATATTTATCCATATATAAAGCGCACCGCGTTAAAAGGCGCACTGTCAGCTTTTGAGTAAATTTGTGGTTTTTAGGTGCGGCTAATAGTGCGGAAAATACGGTAAGTGTCTATATCAACTATATTAGCCTACTATTGACGCAAGTCTTCGTTGACAGAAATGTTGTATTTTTAACTTTTATTCTACACATTTTTGCACCATTGGTAGAGTGGTTAGTGCGTCTGCCTCGCAATACAAAGGTCCTGGGTTCGATCCTGCACTCGGGATCTTTCTGTGTGGAGTTTGCATGTTCTCCTCGTGACTGCGTGGGTTCCCTCCGGGTACTCCGGCTTCCTCCTGCCTCCAAAGATATGCACCTGGGGGATAGGTTGATTGGCAAGACTAAATTGGCCCTAGGGTGTGAATGTGAGTGCGAATGTTGTCTATCTGTGCTGGCCCTGTGATGAGGTGGGGACTTGTCCAGGGTGTACGCCGCCTTCTGCCCGAATGCAGCTGAGATAGGCTCCAGCAGCCCCCGACAAGCGGTAGAAATGGATGGATGGATGGAAATCATTAGTAAAATGGAGGCTTGTCAGAGGATGAGATAACTTCTGGAAAAAATACTGGCTCAGAAAGGCCAAAGGTATAGATGTATCTGTCCAAGTTAAAGGAAACGACAGGCTGTCTGCTTCTAATGGATTTATTACAATCGTTGCAAGCTGGATAAGGTTTGCTGTGGTCTGGAACAACATGGTACACAAACCACTACTAGAAATGCAGTCAATATTACATACAGATAATGTGTCATGAGACATGCAAATATAATAAAATACGTATTTTATTATAAACACACATAGGACATAAGGAAAGGAAATTAAATTAGCTCAAATATACCTACAAACGAGGCATAAAGATGCAATATGTACATACAGCTAGCCTAAATAGCATGTTAGCATCGATTAGCTTGCAGTCATGAATTGACAAAATATGGCTGATAATCATTCACGCACAGCCTAAAACGTTTGGTGGACAAAATGAGACAAAGAAGGAGTGGCATAAAACACGTCTTTCTGTGGCAGCATCGGAGAAAGTTGTACATGTAAACAAACTACGATGAGTTCAAGGATCGCTGAAATTAGTAGGAACAAACGGTGCTTGCCAAATACTCTCATCAGTGAAGCATGTATAACATAAACAGTGGGGTTTCTAACAAATAGGAAGGTTTGTGTCATGTTTGGTCTCCTATAGAAAATATATTAAAACAAAAAAATATTTTTTCTTCATCTTTTTCCATTTTCACACATCTCTGAAAGAGGTCCAGGGAGCCACTAGGGCAGCGCTAAAGAGCCGCATGCAGGTTGCTGATCCCCGTTCTAGACGGTGATTTGGATCATCCCAAAAATGTAATAACTTGTTCCTTATCCCATTTCTGGCATTTCCTCACAGTTTAATCAAAATGTACAGTTAATGTTTGAAGTTAGTGCAAATCTATCCATAACTTTTTGAGCTATGCTGCACGCGCACAAACAAACAAATATGTAAACTCCTGGCGGTAGTAATTAATCAGCCCACAACATGAAGAATGGTTTATGTGTTTAAGGCATGCCTATCAAGCTACATTAAAAGGGTTTGCACTAATTCACGGTCATTAAAAAACATTAAAAGTAATTAAATAATCTTAGCAAAAATTAGGGCCTTTTAAAGCATTAAATTCAATGTCCAGAGGCATTTAAAAAAATTAATGTGGTGAAATCACACATGCTCTTAGCCAATCACAAGTCGGCGATTAAAGGCAGGCAGCAGTTAAAATTGCTAAATTTCTTTGGCGTGACAAACAAAGCAACTTCTGCTATAGCCACGACACCACCACAACTGGCAGATGCTGCTACCACTACAGAAAAATAAATACAAATACATTCTCAGACTAAATAGTCTGGTGAGCCAAATCTAATTCACTAGAGAGTAACAGTTCATATACACTTCTATTATTCAAGATTATTTATCGTCAAATGCTTACAGTTTTGTCTATACAGACCGTTGTAAGCAAAATGTACCTCTGCAACTGTATGTAGTAACTATCTGCAGCTGGACATGGGCATTATTATTTTTTTCAAGTGGCATTGAAAAAGGCATTAATAGGGATTCAATTAAATTTGCTGATACATGCAGAAACCATGATTAAAGGGGAACATTATCACAATTTCAGAATTGTTAAAACCATTATAAATCAGTTCCCAGTGGCTTATTATATTTTTCGAAGTTTTTTTCAAAATTTTACCCATCACGCAATATCCCTAAAAAAAGCTTCAAAGTGCCTGATTTTAACCACCCGTCCATTTTCCTGTGACGTCACATAGTGATGCCACCACAAACAAACATGGCGGAAAGAACAGCAAGCTATAGCGACATTAGCTCGGATTCAGACTCGGATTTCAGCGGCTTAAGCGATTCAACAGATTACGAATGTATTGAAACGGATGGTTGTAGTGTGGAGGCAGGTAGCGAAAACGAAATTGAAGAAGAAACTGAAGCTATTGAGCCATATCGGTTTGAACCGTATGCAAGCGAAACCGACGAAAACGACACGACAGCCAGCGACACGGGAGAAAGCGAGGACAAATTCGGCGATCGCCTTCTAACCAACGATTGGTATGTGTTTGTTTGGCATTAAAGGAAACTAACAACTATGAACTAGGTTTCCAGCATATGAAATACATTTGGCAACAACATGCACTTTGAGAGTGCAGACAGCCCAATTTTCATCAATTAATATATTCTGCAGACATACCCTCATGCCAGCAGGCCAGGGAAGCTAGGGTCGATATTCTTCTCTTGATCATCTTGGGACAGTGTGAGCCAAGACATCCAGGGAGTTTAGCTCGCTTGTCTGCGGGAACAAACTGCCGCCATTTCTTGTCGTGCTACCGAGGTCCTTTGTCCCTGAATTGCTCACAAACCGGCAGATTCAATGGGGGTCTGGCGGCAGATTTCTTTGACTTTATCGTTGGAAATGCATCTGCTTTGAGTGTCGCAGGATATCCACACATTCTTGCCATCTCTGTCGTAGCATAGCTTTCGTCGGTAAAGTGTGCGGAACAAACGTCCAATTTCTTGCCACTTTCGCATCTTTGGGCAACTGGTGCAACTTGAATCCGTCCCTGTTCGTGTTGTTACACCCTCCGACAACACACCGACGAGGCATGCTGTCTCCAAGGTACGGAAAACAGTCGAAAAAACGGAAAATAACAGAGCTGTTTTGACCCGGTGTTTGAGAAAATGGCGGATTGCTTCCCGATGCGACGTCACGTTGTGACGTCATCGCTCCGAGAGCGAATATTAGAAAGGCGTTTAATTCGCCAAAATTCACCCATTTAGAGTTCGGAAATCGGTTAAAAAAATATATGGTCTTTTTTCTGCAACATCAAGGTATATATTGACGCTTACATAGGTCTGGTGATAATGTTCCCCTTTAAGGAACAACACGTAGTTAAAATTGTACAATCTAACATGTCCAAAAGGCAGTAGGAAGACTTTAAAATATTCATCAACGTCGAAGTGGACTTTTAAACCTATCTGGTCCACCACCTAACAATCCAATCAATCCAATCCACTTTGTTTATATAGCACATTTAAACAACAACATGTTTCCAAAGTGCTGCACAACAATATTAAAAACAATTTAAAATAAATATGATTTAAAAACGATTTTAAAGGGTAAAACCAATTACAACAGTAAATAGAACAACAAGGAGTTTAAGAAGTACAAAAGTATAGAGGCACATCATTTCTTTACACCTGGATGGGTAAAAAAATAGGCATTAAAACATGAAAGACTATATTGGAATTATTTGTACATTGTTAAGTACGGTACTTATTTGATAGATGTGTATTTAGCCGCGTAGTCAAGCAATTGGCTACTCTCCTGTCGCAAGCCAAATAGTGTGCTGCCATCTATAATTCAGTGTCCATAATTTGCTTTAATTGTGTGAAATTAATCTTGTGCCTCAAAGTTTAGTTAGATTTTTAACTTGAATCCCTGGTGTCAAGCAATGATTAATTTCAGCAATGTTAGTAATATCAAGATACAGTATGTTGTTGCTATGGAATATGCAGCCTAACATGTATCTAGGAATGTGGTTTTGGTAAAAACACATGAAATATTGTTTTTGCTGTAATCATTTAATGAAAATCTTCTTTTATTGTTAACTTTGTTGACACACAACTCTGTCTGTTTTGCAGAATGACGCAACGGAAGAAACACCAGCCACCAAACCCATGGTTGGCATCATATACCCACCACCTGAGGTCCGAAACATTGTTGATAAAACAGCCAGCTTTGTTGCCAGGTTGGTTTCTAATTACAACTTATGGAAAGAAATGTGTTTTTATGCAAGCTAACAAAAAAATATTTACAGATTTGAAAACAGAATCATGGATTTAAATACATTAAAAAAAGAAATCATGAAATATAAAAAAATATGAGTAAACAAAACTTTTTTCTTTACCAAATTACTTGTTTCAATTACAAATCGATAAATGGTTTTGTTTGAGTTTTGGTTGAAAATCGTTTTTGGTTTGTTGAATTGTTTGCAAATATTTTTTGGACTTTAAATTCACGGTTTTTGTTTGCTTACACAAAAATTTAAAATTTGTATTTTTAATTCATGTAAATATATTCCCCACATTGCTTTAATCGAGTTTTGTCCATTTTCAGAAATGGGCCCGAATTTGAAGCAAGAATCAGGCAGAATGAAATCAACAATCCAAAGTTTAACTTTCTTAACCCAAACGACCCATACCATGCTTATTACCGACACAAGGTCAATGAGTTCAAAGAAGGTAAAGCCCAAGAGCCATCTGCAGCTGTGCCTAAGGTTATGCAGCAGGCCATGCTGCAGACCCAGCAACTTCCTCAAAAAGTATGTTTTTTAAAGGCTTTATTGATTGATTGATATACCCGTTTGCAAATTACAGGTATAAAACTAATGCTCTCGTGTTGATTATTGTGCCTGTCCAAAGGTGCAGGCGATCCAGGAAATTCCCAAAGAACCACCTCCTGAGTACGAGTTTCTTGCTGATCCTCCATCAATTGCTGCGTTTGATCTGGATGTCGTCAAACTTACCGCCCAGTTTGTTGCCCGCAATGGCCGCCAATTCCTTACTCAGCTCATGCAGAAAGAACAGAGGAACTACCAGTTTGATTTCCTAAGGCCTCAACACAGTCTTTTCAACTACTTCACTAAATTAGTTGAACAGTATACAAAGGTGGGTGTTGCCTCTTTTTCCTTTATCTCTATATTGACTATTTTGAAACTAATTCCTGTGTTGTCCCTAAATTTGTAGATTTTAATTCCACCCAAAGGCCTCCTGGCAAAGCTAAAGAAAGAGTCAGAGAATCCTAAAGACGTTATGGACCAGGTAAACGATGATTTCAGTAGGGTTGTGCCGATCAGTTTTATGCTGCCGATTCCGATACTGATCATCTATGAGTAAGCTCGGCTGATGCTGATACTAATCACATGACGTATTGGTACATTTTTCAGTTTATTTCTGATGAGTGGTATTGACAGTTGAACAATATGAACACAATATTTAAACTAGTTTTTTGTTCTCTTTTGTGACATATAGAGATGTCCTATAATATCGGGCTGCCGGTATTATCGGCCGATAAATGCTTTAAAATGTAATATCGGAAATTATCGGTATCTGTTTCAAAAAGTAAAATTTATGACTTTTTAAAACGCAGCTGAACGGAGTGGTACACGGACGTAGGGAGAAGTACAGAGCGCCAATAAACCTTAAAGGTTCTGCCTTTGCGTGCCGACCCAAGCACATAATACCTACGGCTTTTCACACACAAGTGAATGCAAGGCAAATTGGTCAACAGCCATACAGGTCACACTGAGGGTGGCGGTATAAACAATTTACAAATATGCGCCACACTGTGAACCCACACCAAACAAGAATGACAAACACATTTCGGGAGAACATCCGCACCGTAACACAACATAAACACAACAGAACAAATACCCAGAATCCCTTGCAGCACTAACTCTTCCGGGACGCTACAATATACACCCCCCGCTACACAATAACTCAACAAAAGCAAAAACTACTATCTACTACTCGGGTAAATCATTTGTTTTTTGGCCTCAAAGTCCTTCTGTGTCCAGGGAATTATTTCCTGAATTTGTAAACTTTAACAAAACAAAAATAATATTTTAAGAAAATAAAAAATTATGAACCTGATCGCTCTTGGATCGATCAAATACTAATACTACCCTTGGTATCGACACCACCAGTTTATAGATCGATCCGCCCTCCTCTTACATGTTGTGTGCTGAATGCGACAATGCTGACCCACCGACAGTTGCTGTTGTATTATCTTCCTCTTTCTTCAGTTGTTTTAATATAGCTTAGCGGTTATTTTAGCGATTAGCATGCCTGCTCCTGGCTGGATTTTGCTGTTCAACATGTTTAACCCCGCCCTCGAGTGATAATGATACTTAAGATACTAAGAAATGTTGTTAAATTGCCGTAATAATGATGATAATTATTATTATTATCTAAGGGGAGTAGCTCCTCCCTATGGAGACACATAATTAGCTGTTAACCGCCAAAAATAAATACAGTGTCAGGTCAGCATTAAAAGGCATGAATTAGGCCTGGGCGGATAACAAATTTTGCTCGACGATATAATATATATTGACTTAAAAATTATTGCAGATAAGTGATTCCACTGCCATTATTTTTTTTAGACCAAATTAACCAGTGATGTAATGATTATTCATAATAATAATGCAAATATATAATTTCAAACACAATAAACTTGTATTTCTCGTATATTTTAACATCCATCCCATCTATTTTCTACCGCTTGTCCCTTTCGGGGTTGCGTGGGTGGGCTGGAGCCTATCTCGGCTGCATTCGGGCGGAAGGCGGGCTATACCCTGGACAAGTTGCCATCTCATCGCAGGGCCAACACAGACAACATTCACACTCACATTCACACACTAGAGCCAATTTAGTGTTGCCAATCAACCTATCCCCAGGTGCATGTCTTTTTGTAGTTGAAATATTAACTTTTAAATCTCTAAGTTAAAGAATACAAACAATAACCAAATTGACTTTGTCTGTTAGAACAGTGGTCCCAAACCACCGGTCCGTGGATGGATTGGTACTGGGCCGCACAAGAAAAAAAAATAATAATATATATATATATGTATATATGTGTATATATATATATATATATATATATATATTTTTTTTTTTTTAATTAAATCAACATATAAAACACAAGATACACTTTCAATTAGTGCACCAACCCAAAAAACCTCCCTTCATTCATTCACACTCATTCGCACAAAAGGGTTGTTTCTTTCTGTTATCCTCCCCCCCCCCTCCCCCCCGGTCCGGTACAACCAAAAGCTTTAATATATGTTGAGGTTGTGGGGGGTCCTCAAATATAGACAACCAAAACAATAAATAATAATTGCTAAATAAAGTATTGACAAAGTTGCACTTCGATATTGAACATGAAAGCAAAGGTAGAGTTGAACATTACTTACCGTATTTTCCGCACCATAAGGCGCCCTGGGTTAAAAGCCGCGCCTTCAATGAACGGCATATTTCAAAACTTTGTCCACCTATAAGCCGCCCGGTGTTGTAAGCCGCATCTAACTGCGCTAAAGGAATGTCAAAAAAACAGTCAGATAGGTCAGTCAAACTTTAATAATATATTAAAAACCAGCGTTCTAACAACTCTGTTCACTCCCAAAATGTACGCAAATGTGCAATCACAAACATACGTATATCAACATGGACAGAGCTGCGTGAAAAAAGCCACCCGGCCTCTTCGCGTAAACTTAAACTTACCTTAACCACTCGCTCATCTTTTCTTCATCCATCCCTTCGAGTTAGCTTTTATGATGACGCCGGCTGGAAAGGTCTCTTTTGGCAAGGTCTTCCTTTTGAATATCACCATGGGTGGAAGTTTCTGGCCATTAGCATGGCAAGCTAGAACCACAGTGAAGGATGACTTCTCATTCCCTGTGGTGCGAATATTCACCGTACGTGCTCCCGTTGTATCCACAGTGCGGTTCACAGGAATATCAGTTGCTGTGAAATAGTAATCCGTGTGCGGATGGAGAGATTGCGTCTTTTCATGAACCGGATCCCTGTCACTTGGTAGGAGCCATTTTGTGGTCTTTACAGATGTAAACACACAAAGGAAATGAAACGTACGGTATATCCGCGCCCTTTTTCTTCTTCTACGCGGGCGGGTGGTTGCTTACAGTAGAAGAAGAAGCGCTTCCTGTTCTATGGGGGCGGGTGCTTACCTTGGCGGTTGCTTGCGTAGAAGAAGAAGCGCTTCCTGTTCTACCGGGAAAAAAGATGGCGGCTGTTTACCGAAGTTGCGAGATCGAAACTTTATGAAAATGAATCGTAATATTAATCCATATATAAAGCGCACCGGGTTAAAAGCCGCACTGTCAGCTTTTGAGTAAATTTGTGGTTTTTAGGTGCGGCTAATAGTGCGGAAAATACGGTAATTGACAATCAAGTTATCACCTTTTTTAAACAAAAGTGCCGAGTAACAATACAAACATTACAGTATAAGCCTATGTATTAACAGGTTATATGCAAATAAAAACTTAACTCTGGCAGATTCCGAGACCGGAAACACCATCATAACATGACAACATGACAAATGTCTGTCAGACGTTTGCAGCGTCTTTAGAAATGCTATTTTTCAGCAGCAAAATGGCAGCATTTCTTTGGCGATGTAGTAGTGATTTGTATGGCGTCACATTAGTGCCAAAAATCCGAGCGCATAAAAACTGTTATCGCGCGCTGATTCTTCACTTCGTGCGCGCCGTCTCGGTCTGTGCGCTGTCATGTTTCGTTTTGGCACTTTAGGGGCGGGTATGCTTAGACGGCCCCTTCTTTCTGATTGGTCAGGCGAAAAATGGTCAGAGCCAATCAGAAGTATAGCAGGGCGGGTCATCGTCAATATGTATCAAGATTTACGGAGGAAGAAGTGGATAAAAAAATGTCGCGCGCTGATGAAGGTTATTTCATACCACATAAACACAATACAGGGTAATACAAAATGTGACCCAAATAAATAATAAGACAACAAACACCATAATCACATCTTTCAGCCAGAACTGGTCCACCAGCAATAACATCCAACCATAACATTATTTTATATTTTCACTTCTTCTTGAACATTTATTTTCTAATTTATGGAATTTCTTTTGATTCAGCCATAAAATTAATGAAATAATCTTTGAATTTTGTTTTTAGAATGTTAAAAATAGCCTTTTAATAATGTATTCTGAAACAGTTTACAATAATCAGAGAACTGACTAACACTGACCCTACACAACTATGTTGCACAATTAAGCCTTTTTTTTTTTAAAGCGACAGAGGTAATTTCAACAGGTACAGCATCTTATGTCATATCTACATGTAATAAGATTTGTAACAAGGCAAACCGTTTGTAAATTGGTCGAAAATCGAGCAAGTTATGGTAATTTAATTAGTACATGTACCATTGACATCAATGTAATGATTGAGGCTAGCTGTCCGAGGTAAGATGGCTACAATGTTGCTACGCTGGAGAATTATTGGTCATATGAAAAATGCTCAGAGCCAATCAGAAAGGAGGGGCCGTCTAAGCATACCCGCCCCCAAAGTGCCAAAAAGAAACATGACAGCGCGAGGAGAGATGCCAGGAGTACACAGAGAGCGCACAGACCGAGACGGCGTGCAGAAAGGCACCGCGCGCGCGCACACAAAATGGAGAATCACCGCGCGATAACAGTTTTTATGCGCTTGGATTTTTGGCACTAATGTGACGCCATAGATTTGAACCACACTTCCTGTGAACGCACACTATTTTGCGCTGTTTTGTTTGCACTGAACTTGTACACCAAACGACTCAGTAAGTGCGGACTGTCGGGTGGTTGTGTTTCAAGTGAGCGTGCAAGTTTGTCGTATCTGAGCAAACTGGCTTCTCGATGCTGATAGGTTTCAAAGGTTTGATTTGAAATATTCCCTCACTGGTGTGATGCCGTTTGATTTTGTGATTATTTTCTCCATATTCGCTACTACATATGTTGGTCACGGGCTAATTTGCCCGCCTCACCACACAAGCATTCAAAGACTCATAATGAAAGACAAGAGGATTCACCATCTTCTTTTCATTCCGCTACGGCACAAACGCTGAAACCGATGGCAATGTATCGATGCTTTAAAACGTACCAACTTAATTTCCACTCATCGTTCGGTTAATCAACTTATTGATGATCGGTCCGGGCCTAGCACTAATTCGCAATGGCCGATCACGTACTTTTTCACGAAAATTGGCTGATATTGATCGGGGGCCAATCGATCAGCACATCCCTACATTTCAGTGCTTGTTGTCTGTGTAAATCAGCTTTACTACTGCACAACTACCAGGTGCGATACCGTGTCGAGTGGGCAAAGCACCAGGAGCGTGAAAGGAGGAAAGAAGAGGAAGAAAGAGAGAAGGAACGAGTAGCTTACGCTCAAATCGATTGGCATGACTTTGTTGTGGTCGAGACAGTAGATTTCCAGCCTAATGAGCAAGGTAATGCAGTACAGTCATTGTAATTAACTTAGTGTGTTTGCAGTATAGAGAAAAAACTGAACTGGATGGAATTCGGTATTGAATATTGACATTTGTTTTTGTTTTTTTGAAGGCCACTTCCCCCCGCCCACTAACCCAGAGGAACTTGGAGCCCGCATCCTAATCCAAGAGCGTTACGAAAAGTATGGCGAGAGTGAGGAAGTTGAAATGGAGGTCGAAAGTGACGATGAGAATGACGAACGGGAGGGACGAAATGTAGGCCACGTCTCACAACCTGATCAGGACACGCAGGTTCAGGACATGGATGAGGTAAGAAGATGCTGGAAATTAGGGCTGGGCGATATGGCCTTTTTTTAATATCTCAATATTTTTAGGCCATATCGCGATACACGATATATATCTCGATATTTTGCCTTAGCCTTGAATGAACACCTGATACATATAATCACAGCAGTATGATGATTCTATGTGTCTACATTAAAACATTCTTGTTCATACTGCATTAATATACGCTCATTTTAAACTTTCATGCAGAGAGGGAAATCACAACTAAGTCAATTTAGCAAAACTGTATTTATTAAACAGTTACTAAGCAGTGGCACAAACATTCATGTCATTTTCAAAACAGAAAGTGCAAGATTGTCAGAGACATTTTAAAACAAGCTATAAGTGCACTTTTGTGAATGATGTCACTAAGATGACATTTCAAAACAACACTAAATTAAAGTGCACTTTTTGTACCCCTACATCCATACAATTTAAAACAGGGGTGCTCACACGTTTTCTGCAGGCGAGCTACTTTTCAATTGATCAAGTCGTGGGGATCTACCTCATTCATATATATAATTTATATTTACTTATTTATGAAACATGTTTTTGTTAACAAGTTAAAGGTGTTTCATGATAATGCAAGCATGTTTAACACATATAGTTAATATTGTTAATAAATTAAAGGTGTTTAATGATAATACAAGTATGTTTAATACATATAGTTAATATTGTTAACAAGTTAAAGGTGTTTAATGATAATACAAGCATGTTTAACACATAGTTAATATTGTTAATAAATGAAAGGTGTTTAATGAAAATACAAGTATGTTTAATACATATAGTTAATATTGTTAACAAGTTAAAGGTGTTTAATGATAATACAAGCATGTTTAACACATAGTTAATATTGTTAATAAGTTAAAGGTGTTTAAAGATAATGCAAACATGTTTAACACATATAGTTACTATTGTTAACAAGTTAAAGATGTTTAGTGATAATGCAAGCATGTTTAACACATATAGTTAATATTGTTAATACATTAAAGGTGTTTAATGATAATACAAGAATGTTTAACACAGTTAATATTGTTAACAAGTTAAAGGTGTTTAAAGATAATACAAACATGTTTAACACTTATAGTTAATATTGGTAATAAGTTAAAGGTGTTTAAAGATAATACAAGCATGTTTAACACATATAGTTAATATTGTTAATAAGTTAAGTGTTTAGAGATAATACAAGCATGTTTAACACATATAGATTCCTTTCTTTCATGAAGACAAGAATATAAGTTGGTGTATTACCTGATTGTGATGACTTGCATTGATTGGAATCAGACAGTGGTGCTGATATGGTCCGCATTTTCGAATGGAGGAGAAAAAAAGTCCTCCTTTCTGTCCAATACCACATGAAAGTGGTTGGTTTTTGGCATCTTATTTATCCAGCTTCCGTACTCCTTTGTATACACTTTACAAGAAATACATTGTTGGCAAACTCCGTAGCTTGCTAGCTTGTGCACGCCAGCTTTCTGAGACTCTTATTGTGGTAGCGCAGGCAGGATGAAGCAGCGCTTTTATTGTGCAACTGTGCAGTCGGTCTTTGGAGTTTTGACGACAGGTACGGCGCCAGATTCTGTTGAAATAAAGTGTTTCTCGCCTTCCTGTCGTAATTGTAATGAGCTGGCAGCAGCCAGCGTCATCTCAGAAGACCCTCGGGTGCCGTGAATGTCAATCAAGTGACGAAAGTGACGTCATAGTGAAGATTTATGATCGCTCATTTTTAGGACTATTTTTTTAATGGCTGGCTGGTGATCGACTGACACACCCTCCGAGATCGACCGGTAGCTCGCGATCGACGTAATGAGCACCCCTGATTTTAAACAAATAAAGCGCACTTTTGTGCATGATGTCACACAAGATATTTTAATAAGTGTCACATAAAAATGAGCTGCATATCAAATAGTATATGTCATACGGTGTTGATGTGGAAATAGTTGCTTCGGCATTTAGTTGGTGTGGCACCGAACGGAGATGTTGACATGTAAAGACATATTCCCGCTTGAAGCCAAACCACCGTCAGACGATCGACCCCGTGCTGTTTTTCTTGGGAATTAATTATTCCTCCATTTGTTACCAGATTCGCACCTTCTTTCTCTCGTATTACCACTCAAACCACACCGTTAGCTGTTAGCATCACAGCTAACGTTACCATGTCGCTACCTGTCTGCGCCGCGGGAGCGTGTGACGTTGCTCAAGTGACAGTATGTGACGTATGTAAGAAGGTGCGCTTGGTTTAAGTCTGTGAGAAGGAGAGACAGAAAAGAGTGAGAAACGCATGCAGTTTAATGCCCTGCAGCTAAAAGCAACTGTGTGAGAACGTATACTCGAATATCACGATATAGTCATTTTCTATATCGCACAGAGACAAACCCGCGATATATCGCCCAGCCCTACTGGAAATAATTTGGTAATTAAGTAAACAAAAATGCTCTGATACTTGTATATAAATCAGATGTTTGCCAATATCGCTTATTATGAAAAAGAATGAGTTTATAGCATATTTCTTAATCTTCCACCCTAGGGATCTGATGATGAGGAGGAAGGCATGAAAGCACCGCTTCCACCCAGCAACCCAATGCCACCCCCACTCCCCCCAACTCCAGACCAGGTTATTATTCGTAAAGACTACGATCCGAAAGGTAACATCTGCCTCTGTTTATGTGCTCTCACTAGCTTGCCAATAGTATGACACCAATTATACAATATATGATGATCCGGTACCATCATTTCATCAGCTTCCAAGCCTCCAGCGCCAGTCGCAGTTTCAGATGAGTATCTCATCTCGCCTATTACTGGTGAGAAGATCCCAGCCAGTAAAATACCAGAGCACATGCGTATTGGTCTGCTGGATCCGCGCTGGCTGGAGCAAAGGGACCGCAGCATCAGAGACAGGCAGACGGAAGATGAAGTTTATGCTCCTGGTTTGGATATCGACAGCAGCTTGAAGCAACTGGCTGAGAGGCGTACTGATATCTTTGGTGTGGAGGAGACCGCCATCGGTAAGAAGATTGGAGAAGAAGAAATCCAGAAGCCAGAGGAGAAGGTTAGTACAGTTACGGTTTTATATCCGAAATGTGGCATTGTGTTTTTCATTGTTTTCCTGCGATGCTTTCTCTTCAGGTCACCTGGGATGGTCATTCCGGAAGCATGGCGCGCACGCAGCAAGCAGCACAGGCTAACATCACCCTTCAAGAGCAGATTGAAGCTATTCACAAAGCCAAAGGCCTGGTGGGCGAGGATGACAATAAAGAGAAAATCGGTCCAAGCAAACCCAGTGACGTGCACCACATGCTTCCCATGCCATCATCTGCATCCATTTTGTCTAAACCCAGCCCTCCAATCACAGCACTGTCTCGCCATCCAGTAAGTTGTGTATACAAATTTATCATCAAAAAATACATTTACCGTATTCTTCGGACTATAAGTCGCAGTTTTTTTTCATAGTTTGGCCGGGGGTGCGACTTATACTCAGGAGCGACTTATGTGTGAAATTATTAACACATTACTGTAAAATATCAAATAATATTATTTAGCTCATTCACGTAAGAGACGTATAAGATTTCATGGGATTTAGCGATTAGGAGTGACTGATTGTTTGGTAAACGTATAGCATGTTCTATAAGTTATAGTTATTTGAAGGACTCTTACCATAATGTTACGTTAACATACCAGGCACGTTCTCAGTTGGTTATTTATGCGTCATATAATGTACACTTTTTCAGCCTGTTGACTAATCTTTATTTTAAATTGCCTTCCAAATGTCTATTCTTGGTGTTGGGTTTTATCCATTAAATTTCCCCCAAAAATGCGACTTATACTCCAGTGCGACATATGTTTTTTTTCCTTCTTTATTATGCATTTTTGGCCGGTGCGACTTAAACTCCGGAGCGACTTATACTCCGAAAAAAACGGTAGATAGCTAAAATGTGAAAAATTAATCAATGATACAATTCTATACATTGAGTCAGATTGCTCAAAATGCCAGGAGTTAATCAATAATCAGCCAGTGAGCAGTTTATTTTAAACACTTCTTTTTGAGGAAGTTAGATAGTTTTGATGTTTGTTTTTATGACTGCTATTTTAACTGTTCGATTTTTTTTATACATAAAACAAATTTTACTTTTTTTCCCCATTTTGACTGTCCTTGTTTTACAAAGGAAATACAATAAATTAAATAGTTATTTTTCTTTTTGTAAAAGCCTTGTAAGCTGCACAGTTACAGTATAAATATTTATAAATTAATTAGTCATCTTTGTTGTTGGTTAGGGGGGGGGAGTGATGACGTCATGACTATTGCCAACTAATGAGTTTGTCAGCGAATTTTAATTTTAATTTTAATTTTTAAATTTTATTGTCTATTTGTCCGCAATGTCGATGAATCCTTGCACCGCTAGTTGTTGCTTTACAAGCCTTATTAATGTGCTTGTTTTCAGGTGGGCCCTCCAGTGCGTACAACTCTTCTGTCAGCTGTACCAGTAATTCCAAGGCCCCCAATGACTTCCATGGTGCGCCTGGCTTCAGGACAAGTTTTAGCACCAATGCCTTCCATGATTTCTGGCCCTCGTATCAATGTGGTTCCCATGCCACCAGCTCCACCTCACATGATGGCTCCCAGGCCACCTCCTATGGTCGTTCCAACTGGTAAGATATAATTTACTTACAAATGGATTCAAATATACTGCTGGTAAGAACATGTGTTAAATGAATGTTCCCATCGTTACCATCCAGCATTTGTTCCTGCTCCTCCGGTACCACAACCCCCAAATATGGCTCCAATGCCACCATCCCATCCCCCGCCCCCTCATGAGGATGAGCCACACAACAAGAAGATGAAGTCCGAGGAGAACCTTATTCCAGAGGAGGAATTTCTTCGAAGAAGCAAGGTCAGTAAGAGTGGCGATGCAGTGCTTTTAGTTCATTTCCTCTACAGACAAACAACAAAGTAACTGTTGTCCCTAAAGTTCATCAGTCCAAGATTTGAAATAGCTACGACTTGAATAGCAATAGCTATGAATGGTAACTCTTTCAATATGTTCATTTGTTTTGTTTTTTGTTAGTCCTATAGTTCAGTGTTTCTTAACCATAGGTGTTGGGCCAGCGGAAAAAAAAATTCCCACCAGTAGTTTGTATGGGCACAGCGGTACTCCGTTGTAATACACCTTTACACCACTTGGGGCAGTAGTGACAATATCAAACATAATAGTCTGGAGCTAAAGTCATAGAATAGTATCTAAAGTAGGGATGTCCCGATCCGATATTTGGATCGGATCGGCTGCCGATATTTGCCAAAAATTGTGTATCGGCAAGGCATGGGAAAATGCTGATCCAGATCCAGTTTAAAAAAAAACTCCGGTCCGTGTCTTCCAACGCACCGATTTAAATAATACATTCCACTTTTCTGCTGCTCCGTAATCTCCGTTCCGCATTTTCCAGCACACCTTCAACACATCCACAATTCTCACGCAGTTGCTTTTAGCTGCTGGCATTACACGACAGGCTCTTCTCACTCTGTCCTGTGTCTCCCTCTCACAGACAGCAAGCGCACCTTCTTACACACGTCACATACTGTCACGTCATACGTCATATACTGTCACGTCATACGTCACATACGTATACATCCTCTCTCAGCAGAGAGCGAGGTAGCGGCATGGCTAACGTTAGCTGTGATGCTAGCGCAGCCGCTAAGGTGCGCGCCTGCTCAAGCGTCCTCTGCGCACGGCAAATCTATGCCACGCACAAAATCAAATAAAAAAATAAGCGCATAACAATTTTCGACACACGGACACGACAAAGAAAACAGTTTTTGTCATCATTGTTCAAATATTGTGACGTCTGTCGAGACACTTATCTCCATTCGAAGCCACACGTCCACAACATCAAAATGCCAGGCAAAAATTTCCACAACACCGTATGAAAAAATTTGTGATTTTTTTAGTTGTGATTTCCTTCTCTGCATGAAAGTTTAAAAGTAGCATATATTAATGCAGTATGAAGAACAATGTTTTAATGTAGACATGCAAGCCATGATAAAACATTTTGAAAATCAGGACTACATTTACTTCAAATGGGTGCATTTCTACCCTATATTTTAACTTTAGATTTATTCTCATATCAGACTCTTTTGGCTGTCTTTTTGACACTTACATCAGGCGCCCCCCTCCACACCCTGGATTATAAATAATGTAAATAATTCAATGTGATTATCTTGTGTGATGACTGTATTATGATGATAATATATATCTGATAGTATATATCTGTATCATGAATCAATTTAAGTGGACGCCGACTTAAACAAGTTGAAAAACTTATTCGGGTGTTACCATTTAGTGGTCAATTGTACGGAATATGTACTTCACTGTGCAACCTACTAATAAAAGTCTCAATCAATCAAAACACATAGAATCATCATACTGCTGTGATTATATGCATCAAGTGTTCATTCAAGGTTAAGGCAAAATATCGAGATATATATTGTGTATCGCAATATGGCCTTAAAATATCGCAATATTAAAAAAAGGCCATATCACCCAGCCCTAGTTCAATGATGCCATTTCTGTTTGTCATGTATAATTTTGTCTATTTTGTGTTTATCCTTGAATAAACAGGTCCGTTTCTTGTTACCAACCATTGTGTATTATTCAAACTCTCCTAATTCAGCTGGCTAGTTGTTATCAAGAGTACTAAAACCCTTTTCAACATGATTCTGACAACTAAGTAGGCTAAATAACTTTAAACTTTAATACATGCTCGGATAGGCCAGTATCGGTCAGTATCGGTATCGGATCGGAAATGGAAAAACAATATCGGTATCGGATCGGAAGTGCAAAAACCTGGATCGGGACATCCCTAATCTAAAGTGCAAAAATTATTACTCAAGTGGTGAATCTGTATTTTCATTTACACATTAACTTTATTGACAGTTGAATTAAACATTTGTATAATGAATTTAGTTTATTTTAGCAAAAAAATATATTTGTATTTTTCATCAGTTATTTAAGTCCCACCTTATGCAGTATATTCATTCCGCACTCCATCCAGCTGTATAATCACTCGCCATACAGCAATAGATGATATCTGTCTATTACCTGACACCTTCTGTGTTTGCTACTTCTCTTTGTTTTGAATGTCTATTTTCTATTTTCTGCTGGATTTACTCTCTATTTTATGCTGCAGCTGTCACATATACTGTAATATTGGACATGGTAATTGTTATATATTGTATATATGATATAGATATAATATAATATCAGTATATATTATATACTGTACATATGTTATGTAAATATTACGTATATATGTTATATTTTATATCGCTATATTTAGTCTATTTATACTTGCATTGTCCTTTCCATCCTTACACTTTCCATCATTGTAACTGAGCTACTGTGTGGAACAATTTCCCTTGTGGATCATTAAAGTTGGTCTAAGTTTATATTAGGTTTGTATTAATTTTTCTAATCAACCTGACCTAAGCCTAGGGTCCGTGTTAAATAATAATCTTTGTGATTATCACATGCTTTCATATCATATGACAAGGTTGTAAACTGTAAGAAGGTTAGATATAATTATTGAATATGATTAAAGTCAAGAGTAAGATTACTGTCTCAGTGTTCATATTTGAGTGGTCCCTGAGCCCCCCGGTAGTGGAAAAGTCACCTAAAAACAATACACATCCCTACACTACGGGGGAAAATATGGTGAAAATACAGTCTCAGACTCTGACTTATTGTTTGTTTATATTAAGGGTCCGGTGGCTGTCAAAGTCCAGGTCCCCAACATGCAGGACAAGTCGGAATGGAAGCTAAATGGCCAAGTGCTCAATTTCACAGTCCCACTCGTCGACCAGGTACCATTATGTTACTTTTTATATTTATCATTAATAAACTGTGCCTTACCACTAATGTGTCATTTCTCAAAAGGTTTCTGTTATTAAAGTCAAAATCCATGAAGCCACAGGCATGCCGGCAGGAAAACAGAAGCTACAATTTGAGGTAAATTCATTCTTGTCCTTGTGAAAATAAACTACTTATTAGTTACAGCATAATTCAGGCATCATTCTGCTTCACCCAAATGTAAACACTTTGTGTGAGTGACTAATAATCCTTTTTTTTTCTTTTTTTTTTTTACTATAGGGCATTTTCATCAAAGATTCTAACTCTCTGGCATATTACAACATGAACAATGGCGCAGTCATCCACTTGGCATTGAAAGAGAGAGGTGGAAGAAAGAAGTAAACCAACTGAAAAGAAGCGTTATCATATTTTTGATTAGTATTCAAGTTGTTTTTTTTATTATGTCAAGATTTAATTTTCAGCATAATTGTAGTTTTAGTCTGTTATTGTGAAGCGCTTGTTTACCTATTCACTGTCATGTAATCTTATTGAAAGTGTATATTGTGATAATCACTTCATTGAATAAAGTTAGGGAAAACGGCATGAACTGGTCTATAATATCAATGTGTTAATGTTTTGCAGTGGTGTGCCGTCAGGGCCAGCAAGGCCTTCTCTGCTGGACTAACATAGCCAGAAATCATGATCATAATTAAAGATAAAAGTTGTTTTTTTATTTACTTTCCCTAAATATCTAAAAGTATTCATATTCTCTTCATGTCATATTAAGCTCCTTCCAGCACTGTTGTTTTTGGGTTACAGAGTTTTTATCCAATCAGAATTCAGATGGCTTATGTTGCCATGCTGTACCAAATCTGCCCAAAGCCTTCAGAATCAACAATGCTGACGTCTGTGCGCTGTAAGTGAACGGGCACATACAGTTGACAGACCGTTGCAATAGCCAATCAGATCATGAGTTGTCAGTAAGGCCTTCTAGATGACCTAAGGCAGATACATATTGTGATGTTATGAGCTAGGTAAAATAAAAACTCCATTACCCAGCATGCCACAGTAGTGAAGCGCAGTAGCTGCGTTTAGCCATGTCGGCAGCAGGATGTTTTTGATGAGCACCTTGTGGAGTAAACTTTAACAACTCAGCTAACACACCTCGTCTGTATCTTTTATGATTAGACAAAACAACACATATATTTGCAAGTCCATTTTCAAGAAGGATATTTAAAGAGAAACTACATCTTGTGAGACGATGTCGGCCAACCCCGGAAGCTTGAATGGGTCATACAGATAGTGAGTTCAGATAATTTTTTTTTTTTCATGTTTACCGTATTTTCCGCACCATAAGGCGCCCTGGGTTATAAGCCGCGCCTTCAATGAACGGCATATTTCAAAACTTTGTCCACCTATAAGCCGCCCCGTGTTATAAGCCGCATCTAACTGCGCTAAAGGAATGTCAAAAAAACAGTCAGATAGGTCAGTCAAACTTTAATAATATATTAAAAACCAGCGTGATGTGGGCGTGCATGGAGTCGTATATCAACATGGACGGAGCTGCGTGAAAAAAGCCACCCGGCCTCTTCGCGTAAACTTACCTTAACCACTCGCTCATCTTTTCTTCATCCATCCATCCCTTCGAGTTAGCTTTTATGATGACGCCGGCTGGAAAGATCTCTTTTGGCAAGGTCTTCCTTTTGAATATCACCATGGGTGGAAGTTTCTGGCCATTAGCATGGCAAGCTAGAACCACAGTGAAGGATGACTTCTCATTCCCTGTGGTGCGAATATTCACCGTACGTGCTCCCGTTGTATCCACAGTGCGGTTCACAGGAATATCAAAAGTCAGTGGAACCTCGTCCATGTTGATAATGTTCTCTGGCCGGATCTTTTTTTCAGCTATCTTGTTTTTACAATATGCACGGAAAGTAGCCAGCTTTTCTTGAAAGTCTTTAGGCAGTTGCTGTGAAATAGTAGTCCGTGTGCGGATGAAGAGATTGCGTCTTTTCATGAACCGGAAACCTGTCGCTTAGTAGGAGCCATTTTGTGGTCTTTACAGATGTAAACACACAAAGGAAATGAAACGTAATATCCGCGCGCTTCTTCTTCTTCTTCTACGCGGGCGGGTTGTTGCTTACAGTAGAAGAAGAAGCGCTTCCTGTTCTATGGGGGCGGGTGCTTACCTTGGCGGTTGCTTGCGTAGAAGAAGAAGCACTTCCTCTTCTACGGGGAAAAAAGATGGCGGCTGTTTACGTAGTTGCGAGACCGAAACTTTATGAAAATGAATCTTAATATTAATCCATATATAAAGCGCACCGGGTTATAAGCCGCACTGTCAGCTTTTGAGTAAATTTGTGGTTTTTAGGTGCGGCTAATAGTGCGGAAAATACGGTAATATGTTTTTTTGCAATTTTAATTTTGACAGTACCACATAAGATAGATTTTGATTGCGGATGTGGGTTTATTGATTTTTAAATGCGCCAGAAAATAACCTGTTATGTCATCAGCGGTCACTCGAAGCAAGTATGACGATCCTCCTGGTAGGGGTGTATCCCTTTAAGGAGGTTGCCTGTGCGTGACTTTGTTTAACGTGGGGAGACTGGTGCACAGACGGTCACCACACGATCCTTGACAGATCCGGGTCAGGGTCCAGTGGCATGGAGTCCAAGACGACTGGGGACCCTTTTCTGCTGCAGCCTTCATCCGCCATCCCAGTCGTTGTGACGCTCCATAGGGGTTAGCAATCATCATCCGTCTGTTCCACCGTTTAGGTCTTGGGCTGTTATTTCCCCATAACTAGGCCCACACGAATGTGGGGGTGTCTTCTTCCGCCATCACAGCCGTTGTGGTAGTTATTACATCTACCGTCTTCCGCCTGCTCCGCCGTTGAGGTCTTCACCGTATCCCTGGCTAGGGGGCAGTCAGGTACTAGGCCTTTGCCAAGGGCCACCTGGAGTAACAGTAGTAAAGGGGTTAACCTCCTAGTGCCCCAAGACCCCATAGAGGAGCCTCCACTGCCGGATGCACTTTGACATCATGCCCAGGACACCTGTTATGTACACTTGATGTGATTGAATACCCAGTAGTGCGTAAATGTGTTTCTGTATAGTATTTCTCCAGCAATGGTCATGTGGAGCTCAAGTTTGCGGATGACACTACCCTCATCGGGCTCATCTCGGATGGCGATGAGTCCGCCTACAGGAGAGAGGTGGACCGGCTGGTGTCCTGGTGCAGCCTCAACAACCTGGAGCTGAATCATGGACTTCAGGAAAGTCACAGCCCCACCATCCCCCCTCACCCTGATTGACTCTCATCTCCGTCTCCATTGTGGACACCTTTCGTTTCTTGGGCACCACCATCACCCAGGACCTCAAGTGGGAGCCGACCATCCGCTCCCTCATCAAGAAGGCCCAGCAGAGGATGTACTTCCTGCAGCAGCAGAGGAAACTTAAGGCGCCGACCGAGATGCTGGTGCAGTTTTACTCAGCCATCATAGAGTCCATCCTCACCTCCTCCATCACCGCGTGGTTCCCCGGCGCCACAGTCCAAGATAAGCATCGACTGCAGCGCGTCGTACGTGCTGCTGAGAAGGTGAATGGCTGCAAGCTCCCATCCCTCCAGGACCTGTTCTCCTCCAGGACCAGGAGGCGTGTGGGTTGGATCACAGCTGACTCTTCTCACCCTGGACACAAACTATTCTCCCCTCTCCCCTCAGGCAGGAGACTACGGGCCATCCAGACCCACACCTCCCGCCACCTGAACAGTTTTTTTCCCATCGGCCATCAGGCATATGAACAATAACAAGATCTGATAGCTCAGTTACAGCTCTTTTTATTACCTATTATGTGTTATATGTGTTTTATGTTGCACGATTGCACCAAGAAAAATTCCTAATTTGTGAACCCGTTCTCAAACAATGGCAATAAAAAAAACTATTCTGATTCTGGTGACATAAATGATAGTATTCTGAGAGGTAATTATTGAAGTCGGACGTCAATGAAGGGCTAGGTGGGAAACGCACGGCTTGCCAGTAGTGTTGGGACTAACGCGTTACAAAGTAACGCCGTTACTTTCGGCAGTATATACTAATCTAACATGTTATTTTTTATATTCAGTAACTCAGTTACCGTTACTACATGATGCGTGACTGCGTTATTTTACGTTATTTTTTATGTAGTATCGGCTAGAAACTGAGAAGATCTGAGTTTGGTTTATTGGAGAGCTGTGTGTGTGTGGGAGGGGGCGTGTCTGTGTTTACATCATGGTGGAGCCAGAAGTCGAATGGAGATATTCTCACTTCTTTTGTCGACCACAAAGAAAAGAACATTTTAGCTAAATGTAAGTTGTGTCTTCGATCAAATATCCCATCCTCGCAATTCAAATCTGCTGAAACAGCTACAAAAGCAACATGCTTCGATGAAGCTAGTAAAGAGAGACACACTTCACCTCCACCTCCAACAGCGGCTGGATTTTAACGAGGCACTGAAGGTACACACACACTGTCACTCTGTGGTTTATTGGAGAGCTGTGTGTGTGTGTGTGTGGGAGGGGGCGTGTCAGTGTTTACATCATGGTGGAGCCAGAAGTCGAATGGAGATATTCTCACTACTTTTCTTTTGTCGACCACAAAGAAAAGAACATTTTAGTTAAATATAAGTTGTGTCTTGGATCAAAGATCCCATCCTAGCAATTCAAATCTGCTGAAACAGCTACAAAAGCAACATGCTTTGATGACGCTAGTAAAGAGAGACACACTTCACCTCCACCTCCAACAGCGGCTGGATTTTAACGAGGCACTGCGCACTGAAGGTACACACACAGTCAATTCTCTTACATACTCTTTCATTCTAGACTTCTAGAGTGTTTGATTATCACATCACTCTAAATGTATAGACTATATAGTTCACAAACCTAAATAGGGATGCTAGTGGGCCAGGCCAATATTTCCTTATCTCTAAACTAAAACTGAGGAAAAGTGTAGTGCAGTGACGTGCGGTGAGGTTGATGGCTGGTGAGGCACTGACTTCATCACAGTCAGATTTACAAACATATGAACCCTAAAGAGTATCTTATTCACCATTTGATTGGCAGCAGTTAACGGGTTATGTTTAAAAGCTCATACCAGCATTCTTCCCTGCTTGGCACTCAGCATCAAGGGTTGGAATTGGGGGTTAAATCACCAAAAATGATTCCCGAGCGCGGCGCTGCTGCTGCCCACTGCTCCCCTCACCTCCCAGGGGGTGAACAAGGGGATGGGTCAAATGCAGAGGACACATTTCACCACACCTAGTGTGTGTGTGTGACAATCATTGGTACTTTAACTTAACTTTTAACTTTACACATACAAACTGTAGCACACAAAAAAGCACATTTAATAAAAAAACGTTATTATGGTCTTACCTTTACTTATAAATGTGCCGCTGTTGTGCTGGATTAATGAACCCCTGATGGGAGTGTTATATCAACTAAAGCCCTCACTTAAACTTTCCACGTGCAAGATTGAATCTATTTAAAAAAGTGTAACCGAGGGTTTATAAATGTCGCCTATACTGTATGAAACTACAAAATAACAAACACGGAGGCTCCAGTTTACACGAGGACCACTTTATTTACCTTCTTTCAAAAACTTCCGCTCCACTCCAACGTGTCAAAATTCCGCTCTTAGCGCCTTCAAAATAAGAGCTCAAGGCATATACTTTATTACAGCGCATAACAGGAACTTAACATCACAAAGAGGAAAGCCCATAAAAATAGGTTACAAAAGTTATTTAATAAGAAGCCAAAAAGGGCAAAAACAATAATGTTTGTGTTGGAAGAGTTGTGAATTATGTACAACTGCAGTCTGCAGGTGTACCTAATGTTGTGGCCCTGCAGTCATTCACAACTCCTCCAACACCAACATTATTGTTTTTGCACTTTTTGGCTTCTTATGAAATAACTTTTTTAAATAGATTCAATCTTGCACGTGGAAAGTTTAAGTGTGGGCTTTAGTTGATATAACACTCCCGTCAGGGGTTGCCGTGCATTCTACGGCGGGGGTGCAGGAGGCGAGCCTCAGCCAGTGCGTCTTTTGCAGCCGTTTTATGATCGCTCAGCACAAGAAATACGTTACACACATACAGTTGTTGACAAAATACACTGTACATTATATACCTCAGCTAACTAAACTATGGAAATGTATAATATAGTTCATATAGCAATACGGTCTCACTGCACAGCAGACCAGCAGTTAGCCGAGTCCGTCCATGTTGAGGCACTGAGTGACGTGCCTCAACTGGCTGCTGTTCACCGCACCGTCTCTTCTCAGTATTTGAACGGCAAATGTGAAAATTCAGTGATTTTTAATAAAAATAATCTAAAACTGGTGAAGTTAAATGGAAAATAACTTTATAGTATAATCACTGGATACATTTAACAATTTAATATATATTTTTTTCTTTTTACATTTTAAGTAAGCGAGTTAGTAACTCAGTTACTTTTTAAATAAAGTAACTAGTAATTGTAACTAGTTACTGGTTTTCAGTAACTAACCCAACACTGCTTGCCAGTGATGTTTTCCCATACACAAATGGTAGTAACCAGAGTGGCCACTAGGGGCATCACCAACCATTCCAATCCCGGACTGGCGGACTGCAATCACAGCACGGTCGGACGAGGACTGCTGGCCGAAGCAGAATTTACTGTGGAATGACAGGACGTGGAGCTCAGCCATCACTCTTTAAAGTTGACACATTAAACGGTCTGGTCACTTAATTTCTGGAAATGAATCCCAACATATCGTTAATGGACGGTGGAGCCCACGGAGAAATACTCGAAGTTGGACTTCCAAGGTGTTAACGTAAGTTTGCATTAGCATCCAAGCTAAGTAGCTAGCACTCCATTTGCGGTTGAAGTTACGTTAAAATCGACTTGATAGCATTTTTAATAGCCGTCGGTTGTATTGTTTAAATGTGTGGTAGCGTGACGCTCATTAATAGTTTATTAGGGGAACGTTTCATTCACATGTAGAAACAATGGCGTCGGTGATGTTTGAGCCGATATGTGCTTAAGGAGCAGTTTTTAACTTCGCTTGTCAACAGACTCGCTGACGTTAGCGAACGCCGCTAGCCCGTCGAAGCTAGCATGGCTAACCCGGAGAACGGTCGTCGCTCGGCGGATACGAGGAGCATCAGGACCGTCAGCAGCAGCCACATCGACGACGAGAGCTCACTGGGCTCCGACTCCGAGATCAACGGCTTCACCAGCGAGAGACAAACCGATAAATATGGATTTATTGGTGGAGCGCAACAGTACACGGAGGCTTCGTAAGTTTGGATTTTTAATTTTTCACTTAACAGTCATGTGCTTTGGAGACTAATGTCAAGTTTGCGCTAACCTAGTAAAAAAAAAAGTGTGTTTTTAAAACATCATAAATAACCGCAGTGTAGGGAAATATGAGTTACTACAATATGGGTGTGCTAGTCTGCGTGGCACAATGCGGTTATTATACTGTTTGTCTTACTCCAACATAGAATTTAAGCTAGTTCGCTGTCAAGTTTTAACTCATTCTTAATTGAAATTGCGAAGTTTGTTTTTAGAAATAGACGGAGTAGACCAGTGGTTCTTAACCTTGTTGGAGGTACCGAAACCCCACCAGTTTCATATGCGCATTCACCGAACCCTTCTTTAGTGAAAAATAAAATGTTTTTTTTTTTCAAATTCAAGACAAAGTTATATGTTTTTGGTAACACTTCAGTATGGGGAACATATTCTAAGTAACAAAGACTTAATTTAGAGTTTTTTGGACACTAGGGGGAACATATTCTAAGTAAAAAAGACTTAATTTAGAGTTTTTTGGACACTAGAGGAACATATTCTAAGTAACAAAGACTTAATTTAGAGTTTTTTGGACACTAGGGCAGGGGTCGGCAACCCAAAATGTCGAAAGAGCCATTTTGGACCAAAAATACAAAAACAAATCTGTCTGCAGGAGCCGCAAAAAATTAAAAGCCATATTACATACAGATAGTGTCTCATGAGATATAAATTGAATTAAGAGGACTTAAAGGAAACTAAATGAGCTCAAATATACCTACAAATGAGGCATAATAATGCAATATGTACATATAGCTAGCCTAAATAGCATGTTAGCATCGATTAGCTTGCAGTGACCAAATATGTGATTAGCACTCCACACAAGTCAATAACATCAACAAAACTCACCCTTGTGTATTCACACACAACGTTAAAAGTTTGGTGGACAAAATGAGACAGAAAAAGAAGTGGCATAAAACACGTCCTAGAAAGTCGGAGAAAGTTATATATGTAAACTGACTATGGTGAGTTCAAGGACCGCCAAAATTAGTAGGACAAAAAGCGCTCGCCAAACACTCGAATCAGTGAAGCATGTTTAATAAACAGTGTGCTTTATAACAATTAGGGAGGTTTGTGTCATGTTTGTCCTCCTACAGAAACCATATTAAAACAAAACAATTTTTTTCCCGTCATCTTTTTCCATTTTTTAAACATTTTTAAAAAAGCTCCAGAGAGCCACTAGGGCCGCGCTAAAGAGCCGCGGGTTGCCGACCCCCGCACTAGGGGAACAAATTCTAAGTAACAAATACTTAATTTAGAGTTTTTTTGGACACTAGGGGAACATATTCTAAGTAACAAAGACTTAATTTAGAGTTTTTTGGACACTAGGGGAACATATTCTAAGTAACAAAGACTTAATTTAGAGTTTTTTGGACACAAGGGGAACATATTCTAAGTAACAAAGACTTAATTTATAGTTTTTTGGACACTAGGGGAACATATTCTAAGTAACAAAGACTTAATTTAGTGTTTTTTGGACACTAGGGGAACGTATTCTAAGTAACAAAGACTTAATTTAGAGTTTTTTGGACACTAGGGAACATATTCTAAGTAACAAAGACTTAATTTAGAGTTATTTGGACACGAGGGGAACATATTCTAAGTAACAAAGATTTAATTTAGAGTTTTTTTGGACACTAGGGGAACATATTCTAAGTAACAAAGACTTAATTTAGAGTTTTTTGGACACCAGGGGAACATATTCTAAGTAACAAAGACTTAATTTAGAGTTTTTTTGGACACTAGGTGAACATATTCTAAGTAACAAAGACTTAATTTAGAGTTTTTTGGACACTAGGGGAACGTATTCTAAGTAACAAAGACTTAATTTAGAGTTTTTTGGACACTAGGGGAACATATTCTAAGTAAAAAAAATACTTAATTTAGAGTTTTTTGGACACTAGGGGAACATATTCTAAGTAACAAAGACTTAATTTAGAGTTTTTGGACACTAGGGGAACGTATTCTAAGTAACAAAGACTTAATTTGGAGTTCTTTGGACACTAAGGGAACGTATTCTAAGTAACAAAGACTTAATTTAGAGTTTTTTTGGACACTAGGGGAACATATTCTAAGTAACAAAGACTTAATTTGGTGTTTTTTGGACACTAGGGGAACGTATACTAAGTAACAAAGACTTAATTTAGAGTTTTTTGGACACTAGGGGAATATATTCTAAGTAACAAAGACTTAATTTAGAGTTTTTTGGACACTAGGGGAACGTATTCTAAGTAACAAAGACTTAATTTAGAGTTTTTTTGGACACAAGAGGAACATATTCTAAGTAACAAAGACTTAATTTAGAGTTTTTTGGACACTAGGGGAACACATTCTAAGTAACAAAGACTTTATTTAGAGTTTTTTGGACACTAGGGGAACATATTCTAAGTAACAACGACTTTAGAGTTACCGTATTTGGTTAGGGCCAGGGTTAGAGGGTTAGGGTTATAGTAAGGCCATGCCAAATAAAGCATTAATAAGTACTTAATAATGACTAGTTAAGAGCCAATATGTTACTAATTTGCATGTTAATAAGCAACTAATTAATGGTGAATATGTTCCCCATACTAAAGTGTTATCATGTTTTTTTTACTGGTGCACAAAATGCACCGTGCACGAACATCACCTTGTTCAAAGAACAAAACCAACACAGTGCATAAACTCTGCAAATCAGTGTGACTTCTGCTGTTGCCGTATCCGTAATACGCCGATGGAGAGAAGTTTCTATTTACATGAGTCGGGTGTGTTTTGACCTCCGCCGAACCCCTAGGGTTCGATCGAACCCAGGTTAAGAACCACTGGAGTAGACATTGAAAGGGTAAAAGAAACAAGATTTTTGGGAGTATTAATAGATGATCAAATGACCTGGAAATCTCATATACAAAACATACAACAAAAGGTGGCAAAAAACATTTCAATAATGAATAAAGCAAAATACGTCCTGGGCCAAAAAGCACTTCATATTCTCTACTGCTCGCTAGTGTTACCATATCTGAGTTATTGTGTAGAAATATGGGGAAATAACTACAAAGGTGCGCTACATTCGCTAACCGTGTTACAAAAAAGATCAGTTAGAATAATACATAATGTTGGTTGTAGAGAACATACAAACCCTTTATTTATTGAGTCAGAAATATTAAAGTTCGGTGATTTGGTAAAATTGCAAATAGCTAAAATGATGTACAAAGCAAACTATAACCTGCTACCAAAGAATGTACAACAATTCTTCTCAACTAAAGAGGAGAAATATAACTATAGAGGAAAAAAATAATTTAAATCATGTATATGCACGTACAACACTTAGAACCTTTAGCATATCAGTATGTGGAATTAAATTATGGAATGGATTAAGTAAAGAAGTTAAACAATGTACTGATATGATCCAGTTTAAGAGGTTATTCAAAATAATAGTGCTTACAAAGTACAAAGAAGAAGAATTATGAGAAATACTTTCAACCTTATTGAAAATAAGATATTCTTCATCTCAGTATGTTAATAATGACTGAATTAATTAATTACATATTACAAAACTGTTGTGTATACTAATTCACAGATGTTATTTTATTATATAAAAAGGTCAGTAAATGAATCTATATATTTGTAAACGCTCTGAAGTGGGAAAGGGGTAGGATTAAATAAGCTTTGCTTCTTCCTACTCCTTTTCGGACATTATGTAAAGTGAAATGATATGAAACTGTGTGATGTATGATACTGTAAGTGTGTTCATGTTCGAAATAAACTAAAGAAAGAAAGAAAGAAAGAGAATAAATATTTTTGTTCAATGATAACAGCTTCTTCCCTCAGGCCGTAAGACTCTCGAACGCATCATAATAATCCCCTCAATTCCCCCCAAAAATGGATTAACTCGCTGGAATATAAAGACAATATAACATACATCCATAAACCTGGATGCATATGCAAAAGTGCAATATATTTATCTGTACAGTAATCTATTTATTTATATCTGCACATTATTGCTTTTTTATCCTGCACTACCATGAGCTAATGCAGCAAAATGTTGTTCTTACCTGTACTGTAAAGTTCAAATTTGAATGACAATAAAAAGGAAGTCTAAGTCTAAAGTGGCTGTAAAAGCAAGAAATGTAAATGTACAGGGACAATATTCTGCCCTTTTCGGCCACCGTAGTAAACATTCCTAACACAGAAATACCTCCAAAACACCATAAAACAAATGCAGCAGGTTTAATAGTGCAAATGAAAAATACTGCAATTACATAAATGCTGAATAGTCACGTAAAATGCAAAATAAAATACTGTCAATGCGAATAATGGATATTTCTCAAACCACGCGTAAACGTTTTTGTGTGTCTGTATGCGGAATAAAACTATGGAACAAACTGGACTTACAGCACAAGCAATGCCAAACTATTAATCAATTTAAACTAATATACAAACATCGGGTCTGGTTCAAATATAGAGATGAGGGTCTTTAATTTGACCTGCTTTTGTACTCTGTCTCAAAGTGTTAACATGTGCTCAATGTTTCCTTACCATTATTGCTATGTTGTCTATTACCATTATTGCTATGTTGTCTATTACCATTATTGCTATGTTGTCTATTACCATTGTTGGTATGTTCATTCTTCCTACATTGTTGATACAAATGATTGTTACAGTGTAATAATTATTGTTACCTGTGGTAATGCCACCATGATACAACATTTGTATTATAATCCTTAAACAAAGTAATAGTGAAACCCAATATGTTAATCACTGAATTAAGAATTGGAGGAGGGATTAAATAGGTTATCTTCTTCCCACTCCATTTCAGGCAAAACTGGACCATCATGCTTACATATTGTACATTACCTTTTGCATAATATTAATTTATATTATTACGTGTTGTCTACCTTGTACTTTTTTTTTTATTTCATTGCCTGAAATAAATGAAAAATTAAATGAAGAAAACCCAAACAAACCCTACCAAAACAGCTGCATGAGAGAAATCGCTGCAAGTTCACGAACAAAACAAGTTTGTCAGGCTACCAGGAGAGCCAAGCCTGACGGTTGTCTGCTTTGATACATATTCGTTATAATGAGAACAATAGATGCGTAAACCAGTCGCTATTTAATTTTGTAAAATGGTACGTCCAAGTCATTAACAAAGATAGGGAGAAAATTTATTTTTTCATTCTGCCTCTCAGGAAGGTCAAACTTTTCCTTTTGTTCTTTGAACTTTCAGCATTTCTTGCATGCAGTTGTTAATGGTGTGTGGGTGTGGGTGTGTGTGTGTTGGGCTATTGCAGCATCTTTCTTTATTTTTTTTCTTTATTTCTTTATTTTTTATTCCATAGCAGGGATATTTAACTAAATTGTTTTTGGGGCCACATTTCCAGAAAGCTAAGAACCGGGGGTCCAGACTCCTCTCTTTACTATGTCTTATTTTGTATATTCCTGAGAACCAGCGTCCTCTACTGTAAACATTAGATTTTAGTTTATTTATTCTGTCGGAGTTACAGGAGCGCTTTGCTGTTTTTTTTTTTAAGATTCTGCAAAAAAGCTAGTCAAAAAGCATCTCTATGACAACACAAGTTTTTTTTTAACAATCTGCTGCAAAAATGTGAGTCTCACACAAGTGGTTTAGACTCAACTTGTGGGCTATCACTTGAATAGCACAAATGACAAGAGGACCTAAAATAGAACTTTGAGGAACACTACTCGTAATAATAAATAAGTTGAACAAGTAACTACTGACTACATCTGAAGTAAACAAGCTAAAGCAACACCTTAGTTACGTGATATATGTAACTGCCAAGAAGGAGAGGACTTAAAGGGGTGCCTTGAGGAATATCTGTTATGTAACTCACAAGTTTGGACCCCAGTGTTGTACTGTATGTTTACTAGCAAGGTTAAAATGTCAATGCAATTATCTGCCAATTTGTTTACAGTGCTCCAAGTTTTTCTATACAACAGAAGCACTCTTGTGTTTTTAGGAATTTGCTGCAAAAATATGTGTCCCTTAAGTTTTGAACTGAACTCGGGGGGCCAGTATGGTGTCATTCCCGGGCCGGATTTGATCCCTGGCTGCCAGTTGAATAGCCCTGGGCTAGAGGATTTATGGGATTGCACTGCAGTATTTTTAATTTTCCCATTGCGTCTGTTTAATAATGTTTTGGGGTTTTGCAGCATTTGTTTGTTTCCCCCCGTCAACCACGTACTTGACAACCTACAGTAGGTTGTATGAAGAAGCTCCCCTTTGTTTTAAAATAGTCTTGATCCCAAATCAAGGATTAACAGCGTTCTCTGAAAACTGTCCATTACAGAAACATTATTTTTCCTGATCCACATGTTCCAATATCTTTTGTAAATAAAAGGGAGTCACCTAAAAATAGCCCACCTTTGAAGTGATACAAACCTTCAATTACCGTACATGCTTTTGGTGATGAGATAATTGCATAGTTGAACAGCATAAGACTTCACTGGTAATGTTATGTTAGAGTTGTCTTCATTTTCTTTTTCTGTCGAAGCGTTTTATGTGGTACGGTACTCTATTTTGGTGTGGGAGACTGTAAATATATGAGTTACAGAAAGACACTAAAACTATAAGTTGAAGCAAAGTTTATTCTATTCTTTATTTACATTACTATATTTAATTGTATTCTTTAAACAAGTCTTTGGATGTTAAATTGCCCACACATGAGCAATGACCACAAAACCAGCTGCTAAAAAATGACACCATCACGAGCCACCCTAAATACAAAGCTTTTGATTTTAACAGACTTCTCTGAAGGTTTATGCTTCACAACTGACAATTACCTAATGCTTACTTCAAACCTTTTTATAGTTCTGTTTGTTGAACCAAATAACTTGTGTTTACGTAGCGTGAACTCATCTATCCTCTCTTTTCATGTGTGCCTTAGAGCTTTGGATGTGCCTCCAGCAGTGCTGAGGCAAAGGGAAGTGAAGTGGCTGGATATGCTCAATCATTGGGACAAGTGGATGATCAAGAGATACAACAAGGTCAGGCCTGTGTGTTAACTATATAACAGTAATAACACAATATGTCATGTGGCTTCCACGGGTTCAACATTGAGATATGACTGCTTCTGCACAGCTGTTATCTTCAACACCATCATCTCCAGTCCTTTTTGCGCAATAATTGATTTTATTGCAAAAGCTAGACCTTCTTTTGTCATTGCTCTCAACAACCTATTCAGTCCATATTTCAGTATTTATATGTAAGGTATTGTGTATACTTGAAGGATACTGCATTTTTTTCATTTCCTTTTACCGGTAGTATTGTTTTCTAGAACAGGTTCACATATTGTGTATTTTATACCCGTACTATAAATTTAAAGGCAGACTAACCATACCTGTTTAAGTTGTTACTATAGTTAGGTTTAGAAAATACCTACCAAATTTTCCTGACTATAGAGCGCACCGGGATATACCTGTAAGCAGCACCCACTAAAATTCACAGCAAAATATTTTTTCCATATATTAGCCGCCCCTGACTGTAAGCCGCAGATATATACGTTGTGAACTGAGTTATTTACACAGAAATATTCTGTAAATGTTTATTTACATACCTCAATTGTTTCCAAACGGAGCTTGTAACACGGCAGCAAAACGGCTGATCAAGTAAAACAGAAGTCAGCATCATGAACCCACTAGCTGCGGAAGCCAGCTCTCCAATCAGCTAAATAGACTCTTTCCACGGTGACATCTTGTTTAGTTTACTAAGAAATATATGAAACCGAAACAATACAAAAAGAATGCCATTTTAAGGTAATAATACTAACACAGACAATTGTAAACTTGTCAGCATAGTAGCTAGTACTAACAACGCTAGCGTCAGACACATTACATTACAATAGCACGTACAAATATGAATGAAAACACTCCTACTGACATCACACATGGGACGGTTTTGTAAGTAGTAACAGTTTTAGTTATATTGTAAAACTTACAAATGCTGGTTGTAGTTATGAATACAGAATCCATAGGAGTAGAACGCTATTGAAGGCTGGAATATTTAACGGCACTCTACTTTCGGTTGAAAGCACCAGATGGAAGAACACCGCAGCAACTGCATTGAGCATATTAGGTCAAAAGATGACGCCATAGCACAAACAAATAAAACACCTCTTTGTATTTGCTTGTTTTTAAAAAAAACTATTTTTATTATGGCGGTCGGCGAAGACAAATCCATAAATTAGTCACGTGTCTTATAAGCCGCAAGGTCCAAAGTGTAGGAAAAAAGTAATGGCTTATAGTCCTGAATCTATGGTACTTCAAGAAAATTCTTGTCTTCAGTAAAAGCAGTACCAAAAGTAACAAACATTTACATAAAATATTACCGAAAGTATGTGCAGTACAGTTGTAATTATTGCTTTCTTCCACTTGCGTATTGGAATGCATGAGAAAATATGAGACACTAAACAATTTATCACAGAGCTGCAACTTTATCTCATTTCCTTTACAGCATTGCAGGATTGACCTATGCGTTCTTCTTCACAATACACACCATGTGACAAAAAATACACAGTGTCATATTCTGGGTGGGGCTCAAGTGATGTAATATGACTGGTATGACAACAGGCTGGTCAAACATTGTGCGTGTAGATAATATTTACCCTGAGCATAGACAAAAGCGGATTGAGCTGAACAATGGGTTAATTTGCTTATTGTGTAGATAATACAGATGGTACACCTGCTCACATGCCACCGATATCAGGAAGTACACATTACAATTGTGTTCTCCTTTTTGAAGCTACGTGCACGTGTTGGCAGTACACTGATAACAGTGTTACAACTTCCACCATTCTGTCACGTCAACACTTAATTGTGCACACTGCACAGTAAAAGGAAAATATTGCATTCGCTACATTTCTTATATTGCACTTTTTTACGTTTTCATTTCTGCTGAGTAAAAATACACTTTCCTTTTTAACACCCATTGCTTAGACTTTTCTCCTGTGTTTTGCTTCATTTTGTGACTTTGTTCTCCTATTCGGTCCAGGTGAGGCTTCGTTCCCAAAAAGGAATCCCTCCTTCCCTGCGAGGCCGTGCATGGCTCTACCTTTCAGGGGGAAAGGTCAAAAAAGAGCAGAATCAAGGAAAGTTTCAGGTCAGAAGCGTTCCTCTTTCACTTCCTACTCGCTTATGATATGGATCATTTCAGGTTTCAGTTTCATTTGAAAGGGTCACAGAAACTGTTGTACTACGGTTCCGTGTTAAGTGCACTGAAGCAGGTGGTCGTTCTGCATTTGAAAATGTTGTAAAGTCTCTGTGAGAAGGAGGCTCTACAGTAGAACGTGTTCATCAGGCAAAATATTGCAATTTTTCCTGGCAAGCCTCATTTTGGAAAAAGTTTTATAGCCACTTTCATGTGTTCCTCTCTAGGAGTTGGATAGCCAGCCAGGGGATCCAAAATGGCTTGATGTGATTGAAAAAGACCTGCATCGACAGTTTCCATTCCACGAGATGTTTGTGTCACGAGGAGGACACGGGTAAAACAGAAGTTAAATGACCCCCAAAACAGGTGTGTTTATATATATAAATGTGTATATGAGTCTAAATACTGTTGTGTATCCGTGCACAGGCAGAAGGACCTTTTCCGTGTTCTAAAGGCCTACACTTTATACAGACCAGAGGAGGGATACTGTCAGGCGCAGGCTCCCATTGCTGCTGTGTTACTCATGCACATGCCTGCCGAGGTACCGTACATCACTCCCACATTTCACTCCCTAACACTTGCACTCATCATTTTATATGAATGTGCTGGCAGTGTCTCTTTTTTTTAATATTGCACTGCTCTATTTTGATATGACAGTGATACAGTTCAAACTCAAGAGCAGAAGCAAATGATGTCATCGGCATACAAAATCACTTTGCTTTGGAAGCGCCAGTAGTCGAAGTCAAACCTTAGTGTTTCTAATCTCTTTTCTTGACTTCTGGACATAACAAACACTGGTAACCTAGGAGACCGTTTTGCCGTTTCCCAGTTGTCGCCCCAACACTTTACATATTGTGGCTATATATTTGTTCTACATACTGTACGCTTTATCATACTGAAAAATAGGCTTTCTGAATGAATTAACCACCCATAAAATGACTTAATCACATGCACAATGTAAAAAAATATGTATTCAGAACGTATGTTTAAAATTATGCCCTTCCATGTTCACTTCGCACCATGACAAGGGCTAACTATAACTACCAATAAGAAGCTTATTGTTAAATTAATATCCCCCTGGCATACAAGATGGAATGAAGTCATCAATATGAATACAGGCATTGATTAAACCAAAACATCACTGTCTGTTTCCCACAGGATGCCTTCTGGGGGCTGGTGCAAATTTGTGAGAAGTACCTTCCTGGTTACTACAGCCCGGGCCTGGTGAGAAACGAGGAATATTCTAGTGTCTAGTACAAGCACAAACTACATATAAGTATGACACATAGAACACAATGGCGTAACAGTAATGTGGTTATAACGAGAGGTTTTGGGTGATTAATCCTACCTTGCGTTTTCTCATAAACTGTCATTGTTGTCCTTTGACATTATTCATCTCGAGTGGAAACAAGATGTACTCCTAATAGTGAGGATGTTATGTAATCTCCACTGTCATGCTAAAGCCTGCAGCAATATGATGTGTTTGGACTGGTTTTTAACAGTTGAACGTCCATGTGCTGATCTGGTTTCAGGCAGGACAAATCCCAGTATGTTTGGTTCCCCTGTTAATGCCTCTCATGTCTGTATCTCTCCTAGGAAGCAATACAGTTGGATGGAGAGATCCTATATGCTCTGCTCAGACGCGTCTCCCCACTTGCCTACCGGCATCTGGAGAAACACAAGATCGACCCCATCCTCTACATGACTGAATGGTTTATGTGTGCCTTCTCCAGAACGCTGCCATGGGCCTCAGTGCTGCGTGTCTGGGACATGTTCCTCTGTGACGGTAATGCTTGAATTTACGACGTGAATCCAAATGATGATGTTCAAACGTTACCTACAGATTTGTTGGTTATGTATAAGTAAGTTCATAGGCAATCAATGAGCCTGTGTGCACATATTATGCACATGTAGAGCAAGTACACTGCAGTGGTACCTCCGCTTACCAGTTTAATTGGTTCAGTGACACAAGATACTTGTACCTCAAGTCACTGTTCCCCATTGAAATTAATTAAAATCAATGTAGTAGGTGCTTGTACCCCCAGGCCTCCCAGAAAAAAAAAGCACAATTTTAATAATAATAGATTTTATTTGTAAAAAAAAAAAAAGCACTTTACATTGAGTAAACAACCTCAAAGTGCTACAGTGTATTAAAAAAAAAAAAAAAGATAATAAAAAATAAAAATACAAATAAAAACTAGAACAGCCAAATAGCTAAAACTAGTATGCATATATCTAAAAAAATACTTTTTTAAAAAGAAGGGCTTTTTAAGCCTTTTTTGAAAGCATCCACAGTCTGTGGTGCTCTCAGGTGGTCAGGGAGAGCGTTCCACAGACTGGTAGCGGCGGAGCAGAAAGCCCGGTCTCCCATTGTTCTTAACTTTGTCCCCGGAGGTTGGAGGAGGTTAGCCTGTCCGGAGGGGAGGTGTCGTATGGAGGATTTGGGGGTGAGTAGTTCTTTGAGGTAGAGGGGGGCATTTCCATGGAGGCACTTTTGGGTTAGTAAGGAGACTTTGTATTCAATCCTAAGTGGAACAGGAAGCCAGTGAAGGGATTTGAGAGTTGGTGTGATATGGTCATATTTCCGCACTCTCATCATACTTATTTTAACATGTAACGTGGCTTTTTAAAAAGAAAAATACACTTTTAGGAAGGAAATATTGTATAAAAACAATAAAATACAGCATCGTTGACACAACTACATAGATTTTACAAAGAAATGTAAAAATAATTTACATTTACCTTGGAAAGCGGACTTCTACAGTATTTCCTGCAAACTGCTTCTCCGTCAAACACACCATCAGCAGCTTCCCCATTATTTTATGCCCTCCGTTTGGATATTATTTTTCACCCGCAGCTGATGTTCGTGACTTGTTTTGCTTCAGACTTGTTATGCTTTGCCAAGTGGGCTACACGCATATGACACACACTTGGTAATGTTTTTAATTAAATTAATATCATCGCACTCTCCTCCACACACACTTTTTTGTTCCTATGGTTGGAAAAACTAAGTTATGTCTTACTAGCTATTAGCCTATATTAGCGAGTAAGACACCGAATGTTTTGCTTGTATCTTCACTGTTCACCTCACCAACTAGTGGGGGGAAGCTTTGAACCCAAATTAATTTTTTCACGTAACATATAGCATGACAATAACCGATACACAGCTTGCACACCAAAATAATCTTGAGCTGGAGACCTGACCACTGTATATATTAGTGATGTGTCGTTCGCAAAGGATGCCGCCCTTCTAAGCGACTGTTTTGACGAAAACTGGCTGTTGGGGTCTATTTTTCTCCCCATCTGTGTTTCTGTTGAAGCTGAACATGATTGGTCAAAATGTATGGTGCTGTGTGTGTCAACTCTGAGGGGAAGGGTTACACACAGCACAGCCATGAGCACACAAACAATAGGGGGGGTTACTACACATTAGGGTTGTACGATATACCGGTACTCATAAAGTACCGCGATACTAATTAATAGAAATCGGTACTATACTACCTTTGAAAAATACCGACACCGTTCTTTCATTAAAATTCCGCTGTGCGGTGTTGATTACAGAGCTAAGGCGCAGGATGTTGTGTGCCGAAAAGCACACACAAAGTGCTTACAAGCAATAACATCCTGGAGAGGAAGTATGGCAAAAAACTGCAATTCTACTGTTTAATAAAGGGGGGTGTGTGAAGCGCAATATGGAGGTATTTGGTCTTCAAAATTAACAATAAAGGTGACACTTTAAACAAGTGCTGCAAGTGTTGCTTTAAAACACGCCTTGCGAAACGTGGCGATTAGTATTACCACCGTTGCTTCAAACTTAGGTAAACAATTAATAAGCATTCACATCTGCACAAGGAGTTATAAAGAGTGACAGGTGATAATGTAGTTGTTAGACCTGTCCTGCTGTTCGGCCCCAGTGCAGGCCGTAGTTGTGGAGCACAGAGCAGACGTTCCTTCCAGGGTCGATGTTTTCGTCGGGTGTAGCACCCTTCACTTTACCCGGCAATGGGTCTGCTAAGCTCTGCTTTCAGGTCAGAATGACGAGGTCGCCGATATGTGACAATCTGGTGGCTTTATTATTAGTTTTGCAGGACACAACCAGACCCGTTCATCCTTCTACTGCGCAGTGCATGCGCTCCTTCTCTCTCTCTTCACTCGCCCACTCACTCACTGACGTCACTCAGCCAACAAGTTGCCATTCTCGTAAACACACATACGCTACTCTCATAAGTTAACCAGGTCCCTTGTTGTGCACATGTAGATACGTAGACACGCACACAGCTGCTTGTATTGATGCCAAATATTAGCGGAGTTAAAACTGCCCAGTTAGCGTCAACTAATTCAAGTGAAATGTCTGAATTTTGTAACAAATTCCTACAATTTGTGTTTTATCTTTAACAATGTGTGTTTTTGCCTGCTACATGTCTTATCTGTGTACTTGTATCCATAGTTTTGTTTTTAGTATACTTACTAATAATCATATTTTTCTTAAAGCACAGACCAGGAGTGACAACCACAAATCATGAAGCATTTAATATAATGTCAATAAAGTTTTTTATTTTATTCTAACCTAATCCTTGATTATGGCAGACTATAATTAATATATAATAGTAAATTGTTCTTTGAGTGCAACAAGAAAAGGCCAATAAGTTTAATGCCTTTTAATTTATATTTTAGTGCAATAGGAAACATACTGATTAACGTGGAGTTTAAAAACTTATTCGGGTTTTACCATTTAGTGGTCAATTGTACGGAATATGTACTGTACCGTGCAATCTACTAATAAAAGTTTCAATCAATGAATCAAACTGTATGTTTATTCTCTTGTAAGATTTTCTGTTAATACAAAAAGCCAATATTGAAATTTTTCGTAGTTCCCTTTATTTGGAAAAGTATGGTAAAGTATCGATACACATTTTGTTACCGGTACCAAATGATTGGTATCGGTACAACCTTACTACACATATGTTGGTAATTATACAATTAAAGCAACAAAAAATCCTAAGAAAACATTTTGGCAGCCAAAATTCACATAACTAGTATATATCAGCCGGTGATTATTACACAATGTTTTTATTCGTACTTCTGCATTTCATAAAAAATGTAGGAAAAAAAAATACTATAGATTTCATGTCCTACAAAATAGGTTGAATTGGTTCCACACTAAAAGCACTTGTTTCTCCTGCAGGTGTGAAAATAATCTTCCGAGTGGGTTTAGTGCTACTAAAGTGCATGCTGGGTAGTCGTGAGAAGCTGAAGGCCTGCCAGGGCCAGTATGAAACCATGGAGCTTCTCCGCGCCATAGAACCTCGATACATGCAGGAGGGCTTCCTTGTCCGGGAGGTAAGTGCAGCAATATGGAGCATGCTATAGCTATAATATAAAAACTGACATTTCACAGGGTACAATATAACAGTAAAAAATAAAACCCAAAAAAAGAAGTGGAAAACAGAACAAATGCAGTCTAAAAATGCACACAGAAAGCAGGAATACAATATTATAATGTGATGGATATGTCATTGAATGTAAAAATTTTAAAGAGTTATGTTTTACTGGTTAGCATGACCACTAGCTGACATGCAAAGGGTCAGATAAATAGTTTAATAAATCAGCAGTCTTTGAACGACTCATCCACAGATAAGCGTGCATGAAATGTTTTGATACACAACTTAGATCTCCATTGCTTTGTGTATGTTGACATATGAACTTGAAACTATTACACCAAAATGCAGTGCTGGTTTATTTGTAGCAGTAAAAAATGACTTAAGAATACATTGTAAATTCTTAAAATATTTTTTCGGCTTTATTATTTTATAATAATCCTTAACCTTTCACAGTGGGAATCTTTAGTATAGTTGCTGGTTATTTGCTGTGTAGATACTCTGGCTAGTAGTGCAACCAAGAATCCAGTGAGAAGTAGCGTAAGCAGGGCAGGAACTTTATCTGCAACGGACTCGTCGTTTTCTCATCAAAACTAGGTCACACACTTCTGCCCTTCACAATAAGAGCACACACGCGTCACATTCTGTCCAATTGCACTAGTGTTACCATATCTGAGTTTTCCTGCAGAAATATGGGGAAACAACTACAAATGTGCGCTTCATTCACTAACTGTGTTATAAAAAAAGATAAATTATAATAATACATAATGTTGGATATAGAGAACATACAAACTCTTTATTTATTAAATCACAATTATTGAAATTCAACGATTTGGTGCATTTGCAAAATAGCTAAAATGATGTATAAAGCAAACAACAACCTGCTACCCAATAATGTACAACAATTCTTCTCAACAAGAGGAGAAATATAACCTTAGAGGAAAATCTAATTTAAAACATTTGTATGCACGTACAACACTTAAAACCTTTAGTATATCAGTATGTGGAATTAAATTATGGAACAGATTGACTAAAGAAATCCAACGAAGCACCTATATGATTCAGTTTAAGAGACTGTTCAAACTACAAGTGTTCACAAACTACACAGAACAAGAATTATGATGAACATCTTGAACCCTTTTTTTTCTCTTTTTTTTATTGAGACAAAGATTATTTATGTATTTAATATTTGAATGCTTACTATGATACATTATTTATTATTTATTTGTTCACTGTTCTGTTACAGAGAACAAGGAAAATGGATAAAATTGCTTAGGTATGAAAAGGGGTAGGATTAATTAAGCTCAGCTTCTTCCTACTCCTTTTCGGACATGCTGTAATGAAACAACTGGAATTGTGTGATGCATGTTCGAAATAAACTGAAACTGAACTGAACTGAATATGATTTATGAGCTCTGTAAATGCCATGTAGTGCCACCTGCAGGGCAGAAGTCCACATGCTATTCTGAATCTGTCGTACTGAAGTCATGGACTGTAGAGAGTTAGTGGTGTTCACATCCAGAATTGCTCGGCCGGTCTTTATATTGCTGTTGTGAGCGTCCAGCCTTATATAATAAGCAGTCTATGCGACTTGACCAACGGTGACCCTGCCAGAGGCCTTTGGCATTCACTGATTAAGTTACAAAGTTGAACACAAAGGCCAGACATGGAAAGAACTTACTGTGTTTCCTGTGAAGGGCTGCTCTGTGCCTTAGAAAATGGTCTCAATGACTCATTTGTGTGTGAATGACGCGTGTCTTCCTGACAGATCCTGGAAGTGCCAATTACAGCACGAGACGTGGAAAGGGAGCATCACACCCAGCTCAAGCGCTGGAAGAAGAACCACGGAGAGCTCAGTTTCAAGTCACCTCCCAGGATGCACGGTGCCCGTCTCATCATGTTGGCTGACCCGCCGAGGCGCCAGGACCTGCAGCAGCACCCCACCATCTTAGTGCAGGAAGTGGAGCTCAGCCAGCAACTAAAGAAGGGCAAGGAGCAGAAAAACAAGAAGAAAAGTGTGAAGTCCCAGCTCCACGAGGAGATTCCAAACCCCTACCCTCTTCCCAGTGCGGCGCCGCCGCCGCCCGCTTATGCACCAGCCCCACCTCCAGTTCTAAACAAGCCCTCAGAGACTGAAAGTAAACCACTTCATCCGGAGCACACACCTTGTGCAGAAGAGACTCCTCTTCAACAATCTACACAAAGCCTTAACAGCACAGAGCAAGATACATACCTGTAGCTCTGAAGTTGTGTGTTTGAATGTGTGTGGAAGAAAGCACCAGCATCCTTCAGCCAACCTGTCATGGATAAGTGTTGGACGTCCTAGCGCAGCATTTTATTGTGGGATGGTGTTCAACTCCCGTGTAAGATACTCTTTATTTCCTCCAAACATCTCCACATCGTGTCCTCATGGTCACGGACTTCCTGGGAGACTCGCACAATTTCTTTTGGGTGTTGGGGAACCAAAAAGTGCCAAAACTAATGTATGTTTTATGTCCACGCAGATCCAACACTATATTTGAAAGTTTACCACAGATGTGAGTTTTCCAACCACTTTCAATAGTGAGTAGTGTTTATGAAGGGTTTTCATCACTAGGGGGCAAGCTGGCAGTTGCCTTTCCTTCTACATTCCCTGTTGGTGGAGTTTACCACATTTAATTTGGGAGATTATATTTCTGAGAGTGTCGTTTTTGTTTTTAATCTTCACTTTAAACACTTTATCATTTCAGTTTTATATTGTCTTACATTTACATTCAAATCTGTTACTGATCTTTTCCGTTATTTATTCCGTATTCTCTTAGCACACAAGCCTTGCTGATGCACAAATTGCCCCCCCCCCCCCGCCCCTCCAATTATCACTTGGTATTTAAAGTGATCCTCTTCAACACCACAGTCACTGTGCCACATTGTGCAGCTTTGAAGAAGCACAGATCAGCAACAAGAACACTGCATAAACAGTGCAAGTGCAATGCCAAATGCTAGTCAGTATAACTATTGGCTTTGTGCGTGCATTTCCTGTCAGAACTTGCTCATTTTTATAATGGTGCTGACCTAACTTTTGGGATTGTTTGGAAATTCTCCACTTGGAGCATTTTGACCTTTTTTTTTTTAAATTTAAATTTTATTTTATTTTTATAAATCTTGCTGAAAGTTCTAAACCAGATCAAGCTGTTCAAGGCTTATTCAATTTCTACAATATATATATATATATATATATTTTCTACTTTGGTTGGGTATATTTCATTATTCACTCATTTCCACTCTCTTTTTCCCATTTGCCTTATGTTCTATTAACTAAACATTTGTGATGACATATTTTATTTCAGGGTTTAATGCAAACCAATCAGAATTTTTTACATTGTATCAATTTATGACACTAGGAAAAAAAACATTGATGTCACCAAGTAGGCAACAATCATATGTACTATAAATAGATCTCTTTGTGGAAAATAATCCTAAATATTTTATATTTAGCTTCTTTAGGATTATAAAAGGTATAAATGACAACCAAGACGCACTTTGGAGAATCACAATGTTGGGTTTTTCTCAAATAAAATGTTTAAAGCAATTTTAAAACAACCTGTCATCAGTGGTGTATTCTTTTAATCTATATTTTTTAAATATCTTGTCTAATATCTGTTTTTTACTAAATAGTTTTTAAATATTTTAAGAAATATATATGTTTAATATATATATAATGTGTGTGTATATATATATATAATATATACTATTGCCAAAAGTATTTGACCACCTGCCTTGACTCACATATGAACTTGAGTGCCATCCCATTCCTAACCCATAGGGTTCAAGATGATGTCGGTCCACCTTTTGCAGCTATTACAGCTTCAACTCTTCTGGAAAGGCTGTCCACAAGGTTGCGGAGTGTGTTTATAGGAATTTTCGACCATTCTTCCAAAAGTGCATTGGTGAGGTCACACACTGATGTTGGTCGACAAGGCCTGGCTCTCAGTCTCCATTCTAATTCATCCCAAAGGTGTTCTATCGGGTTCAGGTCAGGACTCTGTGCAAGCCAGTCAAGGTCATCCACACCAGACTCTGTCATCCATGTCTTTATGGACCTCGATTTGTGCACTGGTGCACAGTCATGTTGGAAGAGGAAGGGGCCCGCTCTAAACTGTTCCCACAAGATTGGAAGCATGGAATTGTCCAAAATGTTTTGGTATCCTGGAGTATTGAAAGTTCCTTTCCCTGGAACTAAGGGGCAAAGACCAACTCCTGAAAAACAACCCCATAATTCCTCTTCCACCAAATTTCACACTCGGCACAACGCAGTCTGAAATGTAGCGTTCTCCTGGCAACTTCCAAACCCAGACTCGTCCATCAGATTGCCAGATGGAAAAGTGTGATTCATCACTCCAGAGAAGGCTGCTCTAGAGTCCAGGGGCGATGTGCTTTACACCACTGCATCTGACACTTTGCATTGGACTTGGTGATGTATGGCTTAGAAAAGCTGCTCGGCTATGGAAAAACATTCCATGAAGCTCTCTGCGTACTGTACGTGGGCTAATTGGAAGGTCACATGAAATCTGGAGCTCTGTAGCAACTGACTGTGCAGAAAGTCGGTGACCTCTTTGCACTATGCGCTTCAGCATCCGCTGACCCCTCTCTGTCAGTTTACATGGCCTACCACTTCGTGGCTGAGTTGCTGTTGTTCCCAAACGCGTCCATTTTCTTATAATAAAGCCGACAGTTGACTTTGGAATATTTAGGAGCGAGGACATTTCCCCACTGGATTTGTTGCACAGGTGGCATCCTATGACAGTTCCACGCTGGAAATCACTGAGTTCTTGAGAGCGGCCCATTTTTTCACAAATGTTTGTAG